>NW_027476446.1:0-227857 GCF_051020955.1 Megalopta genalis | reverse complement strand
AAACATACGATTTAGCTTCAATATCATGCGATATACACGATTTCGCTTAAAATTCGTGCGAAATAGCGATTTTAAACAAACAATTTAGCTTCAAATTCATGTGATATGAACAATTTAGTTTCAGATTAATGCGAAATACACGAATTAGCTTTAAATCAACGCGAAACATACGATTTAGCAGAAATATCATGCGATATACACGATTTCGCTTCAAATTCTTGCGAAATAGCGATTTTAAACAAACGATTTAGCTTCAAATTCATGTGATATGAACTATTTAACTTCAGATTCATGCGAAATACACGAATTAGCTTTAAATCAACGCGAAACATACGATTTAACTTCAATATCATGCGATATACACGATTTCGCTTCAAATTCGTGAGAAATAGCGATTTTAAACAAACGATTTAGCTTCAAATTCATGCGAAATGAACAATTTAGCTTCAGATTCATGCGAAATACACGAATTAGCTTTAAATCAACGCGAAACATACGATTTAACTTCAATATCATGCGAAACACACGATTTCGATTGAAATTCGTGCGAAATAGCGATTTTCAACAAACGATTTAGCTTCAAATTCATGCGAAATGAACAATTTAGCTTCAGATTAATGCGAAATACACGAATTAGCTTTAAATGAACGCGAAACATACGATTTAGCAGAAATATCATGCGATATACACGATTTCGCTTCAAATTCTTGCGAAATAGCGATTTTAAACAAACGATTTAGCTTCAAATTCATGTGATATGAACAATTTAGCTTCAGATTAATGCGAAATACACGAATTAACTTTAGATCAACGCGAAACATACGATTTAGCAGAAATATCATGTGATATACACGATTTCGCTTCAAATTCGTGCGAAATAGCGATTTTAAACAAACGATTTAGCTTCAAGTTCATGTGATATGAACAATTTAGCTTCAGATTAATGCGAAATACACGATTTAGCTCTAAATCAACGCGAGACATACGATTTAGCAGAAATATCATGCGATATACACGATTTCGCTTCAAATTCTTGCGAAATAGCGTTTTTAAACAAACGATTTAGCTTCAAATTCATGTGATATGAACTATTTAACTTCAGATTCATGCGAAATACACGAATTAGCTTTAAATCAACGCGAAACATACGATTTAGCAGAAATATCATGCGATATACACGATTTCGCTTCAAATTCGTGCGAAATAGCGATTTTAAACAAACGATTTACCTTCAAGTTCATGTGATATGAACAATTTAGCTTCAGATTAATGCGAAATACACGAATTAGCTCTAAATCAACGCGAAACATACGATTTAACTTCAATATCATGCGATATACACGATTTCGCTTCAAATTCGTGAGAAATAGCGATTTAAACAAACGATTTAGCTTCAAATTCATGCGAGATGAACAATTTAGCTTCAGATTCATGCGAAATACACGAATTAGCTTTAAATCAACGCGAAACATACGATTTAGCTTCAATATCATGCGAAACACACGATTTCGATTGAAATTCGTGCGAAATAGCGATTTTCAACAAACGATTTAGCTTCAAATTCATGCGAAGTGAACAATTTAGCTTCAGATTAATGCGAAATACACGAATTAGCTTTAAATCAACGCGAAACATACGATTTAGCTTCAATATCATGCGAAACACACGATTTCGATTGAAATTCGTGCGAACTAGCGATTTTCAACAAACGATTTAGCTTCAAATTCATGCGAAATGAACAATTTAGCTTCAGATTAATACGAAATACACGAATTAGCTTTAAATCAACGCGAAACTAACGATTTAGTTTCAATATCATGCGAAACACACGATTTCGATTGAAATTCGTGCGAAATAGCGATTTTCAACAAAAGATTTAGCTTCAAATTCATGCGAAATGAACAATTTAGCTTCAGATTAATACGAAATACACGAATTAGCTTTAAATCAACGCGAAACATACGATTTAACTTCAATATCATGCGATATACACGATTTCGCTTCAAATTCGTGAGAAATAGCGATTTTAAACAAACGATTTAGCTTCAAATTCATGCGAAATGAACAATTTAGCTTCAGATTCATGCGAAATACACGAATTAGCTTTAAATCAACGCGAAACATACGATTTAACTTCAATATCATGCGAAACACACGATTTCGATTGAAATTCGTGCGAAATAGCGATTTTCAACAAACGATTTAGCTTCAAATTCATGCGAAATGAACAATTTAGCTTCAGATTAATGCGAAATACACGAATTAGCTTTAAATGAACGCGAAACATACGATTTAGCAGAAATATCATGCGATATACACGATTTCGCTTCAAATTCTTGCGAAATAGCGATTTTAAACAAACGATTTAGCTTCAAATTCATGTGATATGAACAATTTAGCTTCAGATTAATGCGAAATACACGAATTAACTTTAGATCAACGCGAAACATACGATTTAGCAGAAATATCATGTGATATACACGATTTCGCTTCAAATTCGTGCGAAATAGCGATTTTAAACAAACGATTTAGCTTCAAGTTCATGTGATATGAACAATTTAGCTTCAGATTAATGCGAATACACGATTTAGCTCTAAATCAACGCGAGACATACGATTTAGCAGAAATATCATGCGATATACACGATTTCGCTTCAAATTCTTGCGAAATAGCGTTTTTAAACAAACGATTTAGCTTCAAATTCATGTGATATGAACTATTTAACTTCAGATTCATGTGAAATACACGAATTAGCTTTAAATCAACGCGAAACATACGATTTAGCAGAAATATCATGCGATATACACGATTTCGCTTCAAATTCGTGCGAAATAGCGATTTTAAACAAACGATTTACCTTCAAGTTCATGTGATATGAACAATTTAGCTTCAGATTAATGCGAAATACACGAATTAGCTCTAAATCAACGCGAAACATACGATTTAACTTCAATATCAAGCGATATACACGATTTCGCTTCAAATTCGTGAGAAATAGCGATTTTAAACAAACGATTTAGCTTCAAATTCATGCGAAATGAACAATTTAGCTTCAGATTCATGCGAAATACACGACTTAGCTCTAAATCAACGCGAAACATACGATTTAACTTCAATATCATGCGATATACACGATTTCGCTTCAAATTCGTGAGAAATAGCGATTTTAAACAAACGATTTAGCTTCAAATTCATGCGAGATGAACAATTTAGCTTCAGATTCATGCGAAATACACGAATTAGCTTTAAATCAACGCGAAACATACGATTTAGCTTCAATATCATGCGAAACACACGATTTCGATTGAAATTCGTGCGAAATAGCGATTTTCAACAAACGATTTAGCTTCAAATTCATGCGAAGTGAACAATTTAGCTTCAGATTAATGCAAAATACACGAATTAGCTTTAAATCAACGCGAAACATACGATTTAGCTTCAATATCATGCGAAACACACGATTTCGATTGAAATTCGTGCGAACTAGCGATTTTCAACAAACGATTTAGCTTCAAATTCATGCGAAATGAACAATTTAGCTTCAGATTAATACGAAATACACGAATTAGCTTTAAATCAACGCGAAACTAACGATTTAGTTTCAATATCATGCGAAACACACGATTTCGATTGAAATTCGTGCGAAATAGCGATTTTCAACAAAAGATTTAGCTTCAAATTCATGCGAAATGAACAATTTAGCTTCAGATTAATACGAAATACACGAATTAGCTTTAAATCAACGCGAAACATACGATTTAGTTTCAATATCATGCGAAACACACGATTTCGATTGAAATTCGTGCGAAATAGCGATTTTCAACAAACGATTTAGCTTCAAATTCATGCGAAATGAACAATTTAGCTTCAGATTCATGCGAAATACACGAATTAGCTTTAAATCAACGCGAAACATACGATTTAGCTTCAATATCATGCGATATACACGATTTCGCTTAAAATTCGTGCGAAATAGCGATTTTAAACAAACAATTTAGCTTCAAATTCATGTGATATGAACAATTTAGTTTCAGATTAATGCGAAATACACGAATTAGCTTTAAATCAACGCGAAACATACGATTTATCAGAAATATCATGCGATATACACGATTTCGCTTCAAATTCTTGCGAAATAGCGATTTTAAACAAACGATTTAGCTTCAAATTCATGCGAAATGAACAATTTGGCTTCAGATTAATGCGAAATACACGAATTAGCTCTAAATCAACGCGAAACATACGATTTATCTTCAATATCATGTGAAACACACGATTTCGCTTCAAATTCGTGCGAAATAGAGATTTTAAAGAAAGATTTAGCTTCAAATTCATGCGAAATGAACAATTAAGCTTCAGATTAATGCGAAATACACGAATTAGCTTTAAATCAACGCGAAACATACGATTTATCGTCAATATCATGCGAAACGCACGATTTCGCTTCAAATTCGTGCGAAATAGAGATTTTAAACAAAGATTTAGCTTCAAATTCATTCGAAATGAACAATTTAGCTTCAGATTAATGCGAAATACACGAATTAGCTTTAAATCAACGCGAAACATACGATTTAGCTTCAATATCATGCGAAACACACGATTTCGATTGAAATTCGTGCGAAATAGCGATTTTCTACAAACGATTTAGCTTCAAATTCATGCGAAATGAACAATTTAGCTTCAGATTAATGCGAAATACACGAATTAGCTTAAATCAACGCGAAACATACGATTTAGCTTCAATATCATGCGAAACACACGATTTCGCTTCAAATTCGTGCGAATTAGCGATTTTAAACAAACGATTTAGTTTCCAATTCATGCGAAATGAACAATTTAGCTTCAGGTTCATGCGAAATACACGAATTAGCTTTAAATGAACGCGAAACAAACGATTTAACTTCAATATCAAACGATATACAAGATTTCGCTTCAAATTCGTGCGAAATAGCGATTTTAAACAAACGATTTAGCTACAAATTCATGTGAAATGAACTATTTAACTTCAGATTCATGCGAAATGCACGAATTAGCTTTAAATCAACACGAAACATACGATTTAACATCAATATCAAGCAATATACACGATTACGCTTCAAATTCGTGAGAAATAGCGATTTTCAACAAACGATTTAGCATCAAATTCATGCGAAATGAACAATTTAGCTTCAGATTAATGCGAAATACACGAATTAGCTTTAAATGATCGCGAAACATACGATTTAGCAGAAATATCATGCGATATACACGATTTGGCTTCAAATTCGTGCGAAATAGCGTTTTTAAACAAACGATTTACCTTCAAATTCATGCGAAATGAACAATTTAGCTTCAGATTAATGCGAAATACACGAATTAGCTTTAAATCAACGCGAAACATACGATTTAGCTTCAATATCATGCGATATACACGATTCGCTTCAAATTCGTGCGAAATAGAGATTTTAAACAAAGATTTAGCTTCAAATTCATGCGAAATGAACAATTTAGCTTCAGATTAATGCGAAATACACGAATTAGCTTTAAATCAACGCGAAACATACGATTTATCGTCAATATCATGCGAAACACACGATTTCGCTTCAAATTCGTGCGAAATAGAGATTTTAAACAAAGATTTTGCTTCAAATTCATTCGAAATGAACAATTTACTTCAGATTAATGCGAAATACACGAATTAGCTTTTAATCAACGCGAAACATACGATTTTAGCTTCAATATCATGCGAAACACACGATTTCGATTGAAATTCGTGCGAAATAGCGATTTTCAACAAACGATTTAGCTTCAAATTCATGCGAAATGAACAATTTAGCTTCAGATTAATGCAAAATACACGAATTAGCTTAAATCAACGCGAAACATACGATTTAGCTTCAATATCATGCGAAACACACGATTTCGCTTCAAATTCGTGCGAAATAGCGATTTTCAACAAACGATTTAGCTTCAAATTCATGCGAAATGAACAATTTAGCTTCAGATTCATGCGAAATACACGAATTAGCTTTAAATGAACGCGAAACAAACGATTTAACTTCAATATCATGCGATATACACGATTTCGCTTCAAATTCGTGCGAAATAGCGATTTTCAACAAACGATTTAGCTTCAAATTCATGTGATATGAACAATTTAGCTTCAGATTAATGCGAAATACACGAATTAGCTCTAAATCAACGCGAAACATACGATTTAGCAGAAATATCATGCGATATACACGATTTCGCTTCAAATTCGTGCGAAATAGCGATTTTAAACAAACGATTTACCTTCAAGTTCATGTGATATGAACAATTTAGCTTCAGATTAATGCGAAATAAAAGAGTTAGCTTCAAATCAACGCGAAACATACGATTTAGCAGAAATATCATGCGATATACACGATTTCGCTTCAAATTCTTGCGAAATAGCGTTTTTAAACAAACGATTTAGCTTCAAATTCATGTGATATGAACTATTTAACTTCAGATTCATGTGAAATACACGAATTAGCTTTAAATCAACGCGAAACATACGATTTAGCAGAAATATCATGCGATATACACGATTTCGCTTCAAATTCGTGCGAAATAGCGATTTTAAACAAACGATTTACCTTCAAGTTCATGTGATATGAACAATTTAGCTTCAGATTAATGCGAAATACACGAATTAGCTCTAAATCAACGCGAAACATACGATTTAACTTCAATATCAAGCGATATACACGATTTCGCTTCAAATTCGTGAGAAATAGCGATTTTAAACAAACGATTTAGCTTCAAATTCATGCGAAATGAACAATTTAGCTTCAGATTCATGCGAAATACACGACTTAGCTCTAAATCAACGCGAAACATACGATTTAACTTCAATATCATGCGATATACACGATTTCGCTTCAAATTCGTGAGAAATAGCGATTTTAAACAAACGATTTAGCTTCAAATTCATGCGAGATGAACAATTTAGCTTCAGATTCATGCGAAATACACGAATTAGCTTTAAATCAACGCGAAACATACGATTTAGCTTCAATATCATGCGATATACACGATTTCGCTTAAAATTCGTGCGAAATAGCGATTTTAAACAAACAATTTAGCTTCAAATTCATGTGATATGAACAATTTAGTTTCAGATTAATGCGAAATACACGAATTAGCTTTAAATCAACGCGAAACATACGATTTATCAGAAATATCATGCGATATACACGATTTCGCTTCAAATTCTTGCGAAATAGCGATTTTAAACAAACGATTTAGCTTCAAATTCATGCGAAATGAACAATTTGGCTTCAGATTAATGCGAAATACACGAATTAGCTCTAAATCAACGCGAAACATACGATTTATCTTCAATATCATGTGAAACACACGATTTCGCTTCAAATTCGTGCGAAATAGAGATTTTAAAGAAAGATTTAGCTTCAAATTCATGCGAAATGAACAATTAAGCTTCAGATTAATGCGAAATACACGAATTAGCTTTAAATCAACGCGAAACATACGATTTATCGTCAATATCATGCGAAACGCACGATTTCGCTTCAAATTCGTGCGAAATAGAGATTTTAAACAAAGATTTAGCTTCAAATTCATTCGAAATGAACAATTTAGCTTCAGATTAATGCGAAATACACGAATTAGCTTTAAATCAACGCGAAACATACGATTTAGCTTCAATATCATGCGAAACACACGATTTCGATTGAAATTCGTGCGAAATAGCGATTTTCTACAAACGATTTAGCTTCAAATTCATGCGAAATGAACAATTTAGCTTCAGATTAATGCGAAATACACGAATTAGCTTAAATCAACGCGAAACATACGATTTAGCTTCAATATCATGCGAAACACACGATTTCGCTTCAAATTCGTGCGAATTAGCGATTTTAAACAAACGATTTAGTTTCCAATTCATGCGAAATGAACAATTTAGCTTCAGGTTCATGCGAAATACACGAATTAGCTTTAAATGAACGCGAAACAAACGATTTAACTTCAATATCAAACGATATACAAGATTTCGCTTCAAATTCGTGCGAAATAGCGATTTTAAACAAACGATTTAGCTACAAATTCATGTGAAATGAACTATTTAACTTCAGATTCATGCGAAATGCACGAATTAGCTTTAAATCAACACGAAACATACGATTTAACATCAATATCAAGCAATATACACGATTACGCTTCAAATTCGTGAGAAATAGCGATTTTCAACAAACGATTTAGCATCAAATTCATGCGAAATGAACAATTTAGCTTCAGATTAATGCGAAATACACGAATTAGCTTTAAATGATCGCGAAACATACGATTTAGCAGAAATATCATGCGATATACACGATTTGGCTTCAAATTCGTGCGAAATAGCGTTTTTAAACAAACGATTTACCTTCAAATTCATGCGAAATGAACAATTTAGCTTCAGATTAATGCGAAATACACGAATTAGCTTTAAATCAACGCGAAACATACGATTTAGCTTCAATATCATGCGATATACACGATTTCGCTTCAAATTCGTGCGAAATAGAGATTTTAAACAAAGATTTAGCTTCAAATTCATGCGAAATGAACAATTTAGCTTCAGATTAATGCGAAATACACGAATTAGCTTTAAATCAACGCGAAACATACGATTTATCGTCAATATCATGCGAAACACACGATTTCGCTTCAAATTCGTGCGAAATAGAGATTTTAAACAAAGATTTTGCTTCAAATTCATTCGAAATGAACAATTTAGCTTCAGATTAATGCGAAATACACGAATTAGCTTTTAATCAACGCGAAACATACGATTTAGCTTCAATATCATGCGAAACACACGATTTCGATTGAAATTCGTGCGAAATAGCGATTTTCAACAAACGATTTAGCTTCAAATTCATGCGAAATGAACAATTTAGCTTCAGATTAATGCAAAATACACGAATTAGCTTAAATCAACGCGAAACATACGATTTAGCTTCAATATCATGCGAAACACACGATTTCGCTTCAAATTCGTGCGAAATAGCGATTTTCAACAAACGATTTAGCTTCAAATTCATGCGAAATGAACAATTTAGCTTCAGATTCATGCGAAATACACGAATTAGCTTTAAATGAACGCGAAACAAACGATTTAACTTCAATATCATGCGATATACACGATTTCGCTTCAAATTCGTGCGAAATAGCGATTTTCAACAAACGATTTAGCTTCAAATTCATGTGATATGAACAATTTAGCTTCAGATTAATGCGAAATACACGAATTAGCTCTAAATCAACGCGAAACATACGATTTAGCAGAAATATCATGCGATATACACGATTTCGCTTCAAATTCGTGCGAAATAGCGATTTTAAACAAACGATTTACCTTCAAGTTCATGTGATATGAACAATTTAGCTTCAGATTAATGCGAAATAAAAGAGTTAGCTTCAAATCCATGCGAAACACATGATTTAGCTTCAAATCAATGCGAAGTAGGTGGCTTATCTTCGATTCCATGCGATACAAATGGTTTAGCTTCAAATACTTGTGATATACATGATTTAGCTTCAACAGCATGCGAAACAAACGAGTTATCTTCAAATACATGCGAAACGCATGATTTAGCTTCAAATCAATGCGAAGTAGAAGGGTTATCTTCGAATCCAAGCGAAACAAATGGTTTACCTTGATACACCTGTGATATACATGATTTAGCTTCAACTACATACGAAAAAAAAGAGTTAGCTTCAAATCCATGCGAAACATATGCTTTAACTTCAAATCAATGCGAAGTAGAAGGCTGATCTTCGAATCCACGCGAAACAAATGGTTTAGCTGCAAATACTTGTGATATACATGATTTAGCTTTAACTGCATGCAAAACAAACGAGCTAACTTCAAATCCATGCGAAACACATGATTTAGTTTCAAATCAATGCGAAGTAGAAGTCTGATCTTCAAATCCATGCGAAACGAATAGTTTAGCTTCAAAAACTTGTGATATACATGATTCAGCTTCAACTGCATGCGAAACAAACGAGTTATCTTCAAATCCAAGCGAAACACATGATTTATATTCAAATCAATGCGAAGTAGAAAGCTTAGCTTCAAATCCATGGGAATCAAATGGTTTAGCTTCAAATACTTGTGATATACATGATTTAGCTTCAACAGCATGCGAAACAAACGAGTTAGCTTCAAATCCATGCGAAACAAATGATTTAGCATCAAATCAATGCGAAGTGGAAGGCTTAGCTTCGAATAAATGCGACACAAATGGATTACCTTGATATACCTGTGATATACATGATTTAGCTTCAACTACAAACAAAACAAACGAGTTAGCTTCAAATTCATGCGAACACATGATTTAGCTTCAAATCAATGCGAAGTAGGAGGCTTATCTTCGAATCCAAGCGAATCAAATGGTTTAGCTTCAAATACTTGTGATATACATGAGTTAGCTTCAACAGCATGCGAAACAAACGAGTTAGCTTCAAATCCATGCGAAACACATGATTTAGCTTCAAATCAATGCGAATTAGAAGGGTTATCTTCGAATCCATGCGAAACATATGATATAGGTTCAAATACTTGTGATATACATGATTTAGCTTCAACAGCATGCGAAACAAACGAGTTAGCTTCAAATTCATGCGAACACATGATTTAGCTTCAAATCAATGCGAAGTAGGAGGCTTATCTTCGAATCCATGCGAAACAAATGGTTTAGCTTCAAATACTTGTGATATACATGATATAGCTTTAACTGCAAGCGAAACAAACGAGTTAACTGCAAATCCATGCGAAACACATGATTTAGCTTCAAATCAATGCGAAGTGGAAGGCTTATCTTCGAATCCATGCGAAACGAATAGTTTAGCTTCAAATACTTGTGATATACATGATTTAGCTTCAACAGCATGCGAAACAAACGAGTTCGATACAAATTCATGCGAAACACATGATTTAGCTTCAAATCAATGCGATGTGGAAGGCTAATCATCGAATCCATGCGAAACAAATGATTTAGCTTCAAATACTTGTGATATACATGATTAGCTTCAACAGCATGCGAAACAAACGAGTTAGCTTCAAGTCCAAGCGAAAAACATGATTTATCATCAAGTCAACGCGAAGTTGACGGCTTAGCTTCAAATCCATGCGAAACGAATGATTTAGCTTCACATACTTGAGAATATAAGTGATATAGCTTCAAATGCATGTGAAACAAACGAGTTAGCTTCAAACCCATGCGAAACAAATGTTTTAGCATCTAATCAATGCGAAGTAGAAGGCTGATCTTTGAATCCATGCGAAGCAAATTGTTATCTTCAAATACTTGTGATACACTTGATTTAGCTTCAACAGCATGCGAAATAAACGAGTCAGCTTCAAATCCAAGCGAAACACATGATTTAGCCTCAAATCAATGCGAAGTAGAAGGCTTAGCTTCGAATAAATGCGGCACAAATGGATTACCTTGATATACCTGTGATATACATGATTTAGCTTCAACTACAAACAAATCAAACGAGTTAGCTTCAAATCCATGCGAAGCATATGATCTAACTTCAAATCAATGCGAAGTAGAAGGCTGATATTCGAATCCATGCGAAACAAATGGTTTAGCTTCAAATACTTGTGATACACTTGATTTAGCTTCAACAGCGTGCGAACCATACGAGTTAGCTTCAAATCCATGCGAACACATGATTTAGCTTCAAATCAATGCGAAGTAGGAGGCTTATCTTCGAATCCATGCGAAACAAATGGATTAGCTTCATATACTTGTGAAATACATGATTCAGCTTCAACTGCATGCGAAACAAACGAGTTAACTTCAAATCCATGCGAAACACATGATTTAGCTTCAAATCAATGCGAAGTGGAAGACTTACCTTCGAATCCATGCGAAACGAATAGTTTAGCTTCAAATACTTGTGATATACATGGTTCAGCTTCAACTGCATGCGAAACAAACGAGTTAGCTTCAAATCCATGCGAAACACATGATTTAGCTTCAAATCAATGCGAAGTAGGAGGCTTATCTTCGAATCCATGCGAAACAAATGGTTTAGCTTCAAATACTTGTGATATACATGATTTAGCTTCAACAGCATGCGAAACAAACGAGTTATCTTCAAATCCAAGCGAAACACATGATTTAGCTTCAAATTAATGCGAAGTAGATGGATTATCTTCGAATGCATGCGACAAATGATTTAGCTTCAAATACTTGTGATATATATGATTTAGCTTCAACAGCATGCGAAACAAACGAGTTAGCTTCAAATCCATGCGAAACACATGATTTAGCTTCAAATCAATGCGAAGTAGGAGGCTTATCTTCGATCCCATGCGATACAAATGGTTTAGCTTCAAATACTTGTGATATACATGATTTAGCTTCAACTGCATGCGAAACAAACGAGTTAGCTTAAAATCCATGCGGAAAACATGATTTAGCTTCAAATCAATGCGAAGTAGGACGCTTATCTTCGATTCCATGCGATACAAATGGTTTAGCTTCAAATACTTGTGATATACATGATTTAGCTTCAACAGCATGCGAAACAAACGAGTTAGCTTCAAATCCTTGCGAAACAAATGATTTAGCATCAAATCAATGCGAAGTAGAAGGCTGATCTTCGAATCCATGCGAAGCAAATGGTTTAGCTTCAAATACTTGTGATATACATGATTTAGCTTCAACAGCATGCGAAAGAAACGAGTTAACTTCAAATCCATGCGAAACACATGAATTAGCTTCAAATCAATACGAATTAGAAGGGTTATCTTGGAATCCATGCGAAACGTATGATAGAGCTTCAAATACTTGTGATATACATGATTTAGTTTCAACCGCATGCGAAACAAATGAGCTAGCTTCAAATCCAAGCGAAACACATGATTTAGCTTCAAATCAATGCGAAGTAGGAGGCTTATCTTCGAATCCAAGCGAATCAAATGATTTAGCTTCAAATACTTGTGATATACATGACTTAGCTTCAACAGCATGCGAAACAAACGACCTAGCTTCAAATCCATGCGAAACACATGATTTAGCTTCAAACAAATGCGAATTAGAAGGGTTATCTTCGAATCCATGCGAAACATATGATATAGCTTCAAATACTTGTGAAATACATGATTTAGCTTCAACAGCATGCGAAACAAACGAGTTAGCTTCAAATTCATGCGAACACATGATTTAGCTTCAAATCAATGCGAAGTAGGAGGCTTATCTTCGAATCCATGCAAAACAAATGGTTTAGCTTCAAATACTTGTGATATACATGATATAGCTTCAACTGCAAGCGAAACAAACGAGTTAACTGCAAATCCATGCGAAACACATGATTTAGCTTCAAATCAATGCGAAATGGAAGGCTTATCTTCGAATCCATGCGAAACGAATAGTTCAGCTTCAAATCCATGCGAAACACATGATTTAGCTTCAAATCAATGCGAAGTACATGGGTTATCTTCGAATCCATGCGAAACAAATTTTTTAACTTCAAATACTTGTGATATACATGATTTATCTTCAACAGCATGGGAAACAAACGAGTTCGATTCAAATCCATGCGAAACACATGATTTAGTTTCAAATCAATGCGAAGTGGAAGGCTTATCCTCGAATCCATGCGAAACGAATAGTTTAGGTGCAAATACTTGTGATACACTTGATTTAGCTTCAACTGCATGCGAAACAAACGAGTTAACTTCAAATCCATGCGAAACACATGATTTAGCTTCAAGTCAACGCGAAGTTGGCGGCTTAGCTTCAAATCCATGCGAAACGAATGATTTAGCTTCACATACTTGAGAATATAAGTGCTATAGCTTCAAATGCAGGCGAAACAAACGAGTTAGCTTCAAACCCGTGCGAAACGCATGATTTAGCATCTAATCAATGAGAAGTAGAAGGCTGATCTTCGCAATCCATGCGAAGCAAATGGTTTAGCTTCAAATACTTGTGATACACTTGATTTAGCTTCAACTGCATGCGAAACAAACGAGTTAACTTCAAATCCATGAGAAACACATGATTTAGCTTCAAATCAATGCGATGTTTTAAGGCTAATCTTCGAATCCATGCGAAACAAATGATTTAGCTTCAAATACTTGTGATACACTTGATTTAGCTTCAACAGCATGCGAAATAAACGAGTCAGCTTCAAATCCATGAGAAACACATGATTTTGCTTCAAATCAATGCGAATTAGAAGGGTTATCTTGGAATCCATGCGAAACCAATAGTTCAGCTTCAAATACTTGTGATATACATGATTTAGCTTCAACAGCATGCGAAACAAACGAGTTAGCTTCAAATCCAAGCGAAAAACATGATTTATCATCAAGTCAACGCGAAGTTGACGGCTTAGCTTCAAATCCATGCGAAACGAATGATTTAGCTTCACATACTTGAGAATATAAGTGATATAGCTTCAAATGCAGGTGAAACAAACGAGTTAGCTTCAAACCCATGCGAAACACATGTTTTAGCATCTAATCAATGCGAAGTAGAAGGCTGATCTTTGAATCCATGCGAAGCAAATTGTTATCTTCAAATACTTGTGATACACTTGATTTAGCTTCAACAGCATGCGAAATAAACGAGTCAGCTTCAAATCCATGAGAATCACATGATTTTGCTTCAAATCAATGCGAAGTAGGTGGCTTATCTTCGATTCTATGCGATACAAATGGTTTAGCTTCAAATACTTGTGATATACATGATTTAGCTTCAACAGCATGCGAAACAAACGAGTTAGCTTCAAATCCTTGCGAAACAAATGATTTAGCATCAAATCAATGCGAAGTAGGAGGCTTATCTTCGAATCCATGCGAAACAAATGGTTTAGCTTCAAATACTTGTGATATACATGATTTAGCTTCAACAGCATGCGAAACAAACGAGTTATCTTCAAATCCAAGCGGAACACATGATTTAGCTTCAAATTAATGCGAAGTAGATGGATTATCTTCGAATGCATGCGACAAATGATTTAGCTTCAAATACTTGTGATATATATGATTTAGCTTCAACAGCATGCGAAACAAACGAGTTAGCTTCAAATCCATGCGAAACACATGATTTAGCTTCAAATCAATGCGAAGTAGGAGGCTTATCTTCGATCCCATGCGATACAAATGGTTTAGCTTCAAATACTTGTGATATACATGATTTAGCTTCAACTGCATGCGAAACAAACGAGTTAGCTTAAAATCCATGCGGAAAACATGATTTAGCTTCAAATCAATGCGAAGTAGGACGCTTATCTTCGATTCCATGCGATACAAATGGTTTAGCTTCAAATACTTGTGATATACATGATTTAGCTTCAACAGCATGCGAAACAAACGAGTTAGCTTCAAATCCTTGCGAAACAAATGATTTAGCATCAAATCAATGCGAAGTAGAAGGCTGATCTTCGAATCCATGCGAAGCAAATGGTTTAGCTTCAAATACTTGTGATATACATGATTTAGCTTCAACAGCATGCGAAAGAAACGAGTTAACTTCAAATCCATGCGAAACACATGAATTAGCTTCAAATCAATACGAATTAGAAGGGTTATCTTGGAATCCATGCGAAACGTATGATATAGCTTTAAATACTTGTGATATACATGATTTAGTTTCAACCGCATGCGAAACAAATGAGTTAGCTTCAAATCCAAGCGAAACACATGATTTAGCTTCAAATCAATGCGAAGTAGGAGGCTTATCTTCGAATCCAAGCGAATCAAATGATTTAGCTTCAAATACTTGTGATATACATGACTTAGCTTCAACAGCATGCGAAACAAACGAGCTAGCTTCAAATCCATGCGAAACACATGATTTAGCTTCAAATAAATGCGAATTAGAAGGGTTATCTTCGAATCCATGCGAAACATATGATATAGCTTCAAATACTTGTGATATACATGATTTAGCTTCAACAGCATGCGAAACAAACGAGATAGCTTCAAATTCATGCGAACACATGATTTAGCTTCAAATCAATGCGAAGTAGGTGGCTTATCTTCGAATCCATGCAAAACAAATGGTTTAGCTTCAAATACTTGTGATATACATGATATAGCTTCAACTGCAAGCGAAACAAACGAGTTAACTGCAAATCCATGCGAAACACATGATTTAGCTTCAAATCAATGCGAAATGGAAGGCTTATCTTCGAATCCATGCGAAACGAATAGTTCAGCTTCAAATCCATGCGAAACACATGATTTAGCTTCAAATCAATGCGAAGTACATGGGTTATCTTCGAATCCATGCGAAACAAATTTTTTAACTTCAAATACTTGTGATATACATGATTTATCTTCAACAGCATGGGAAACAAACGAGTTCGATTCAAATCCATGCGAAACACATGATTTAGTTTCAAATCAATGCGAAGTGGAAGGCTTATCCTCGAATCCATGCGAAACGAATAGTTTAGGTGCAAATACTTGTGATATACATGATTCAGCTTCAACTGCATGCGAAACAAACGAGTTAGCTTCAAATCCATGCGAAACATATGAATTAGCATCTAATCAATGCGAAGTAGAAGGCTGATCTTCGAATCCATGCGAAGCAAATGGTTTGGCTTCAAATACTTGTGATACACTTGATTTAGCTTCAACTGCATGCGAAACAAACGAGTTAACTTCAAATCCATGCGAAACACATGATTTAGCTTCAAATCAATGCGATGTGGAAGTCTAATCTTCGAATCCATGCGAAACAAATGATTTAGCTTCAAATACTTGTGATATACATGATTTAGCTTCAACAGCATGCGAAACAAACGAGTTAGCTTCAAGTCCAAGCGAAAAACATGATTTATCATCAAGTCAACGCGAAGTTGGCGGCTTAGCTTCAAATCCATGCGAAACGAATGATTTAGCTTCACATACTTGAGAATATAAGTGCTATAGCTTCAAATGCAGGCGAAACAAACGAGTTAGCTTCAAACCCATGCGAAACGCATGATTTAGCATCTAATCAATGAGAAGTAGAAGGCAGATCTTCGCAATCCATGCGAAGCAAATGGTTTAGCTTCAAATACTTGTGATACACTTGATTTAGCTTCAACTGCATGCGAAACAAACGAGTTAACTTCAAATCCATGAGAAACACATGATTTAGCTTCAAATCAATGCGATGTTTTAAGGCTAATCTTCCAATCCATGCGAAACAAATGATTTAGCTTCAAATACTTGTGATACACTTGATTTAGCTTCAACAGCATGCGAAATAAACGAGTCAGCTTCAAATCCATGAGAATCACATGATTTTGCTTCAAATCAATGCGAAGTAGGTGGCTTATCTTCGATTCTATGCGATACAAATGGTTTAGCTTCAAATACTTGTGATATACATGATTTAGCTTCAACAGCATGCGAAACAAACGAGTTAGCTTCAAATCCTTGCGAAACAAATGATTTAGCATCAAATCAATGCGAAGTAGAAGGCTGATCTTCGAATCCATGCGAAGCAAATGGTTTAGCTTCAAATACTTGTGATATACATGATTTAGCTTCAACAGCATGCGAAAGAAACGAGTTAACTTCAAATCCATGTGAAACACATGAATTAGCTTCAAATCAATACGAATGAGAAGGGTTATCTTGGAATCCATGCGAAACGTATGATATAGCTTCAAATACTTGTGATATACATGATTTAGTTTCAACAGCATGCGAAACAAACGAGTTAGCTTCAAGTCCAAGCGAAAAACATGATTTATCATCAAGTCAACGCGAAGTTGACAGCTTAGCTTCAAATCCATGCGAAACGAATGATTTAGCTTCACATACTTGAGAATATAAGTGATATAGCTTCAAATGCAGGTGAAACAAACGAGTTAGCTTCAAACCCATGCGAAACACATGTTTTAGCATCTAATCAATGCGAAGTAGAAGGCTGATCTTTGAATCCATGCAAAGCAAATTGTTATCTTCAAATACTTTTGATACACTTGATTTAGCTTCAACAGCATGCGAAATAAACGAGTCAGCTTCAAATCCATGAGAATCACATGATTTTGCTTCAAATCAATGCGAAGTAGGTGGCTTATCTTCGATTCCATGCGATACAAATGGTTTAGCTTCAAATACTTGTGATATACATGATTTAGCTTCAACAGCATGCAAAACAAACGAGTTAGCTTCAAATCCTTGCGAAACAAATGATTTAGCATCAAATCAATGCGAAGTAGAAGGCTGATTTTCGAATCCATGCGAAGCAAATGGTTTAGCTTCAAATACTTGTGATATACATGATATAGCTTCAACTGCAAGCGAAACAAACGAGTTAACTGCAAATCCATGCGAAACACATGATTTAGCTTCAAATCAATGCGAAATGGAAGGCTTATCTTCGAATCCATGCGAAACGAATAGTTCAGCTTCAAATACTTGTGATATACATGATTTAGCTTCAACAGCATGCGAAACAAACGAGTTCGATACAAATCCATGCGAAACACATGATTTAGCTTCAAATCAATGCGAAGTACATGGGTTATCTTCGAATCCATGCGAAACATATTTTTTAACTTCAAATACTTGTGATATACATGATTTATCTTCAACAGCATGGGAAACAAACGAGTTCGATTCAAATCCATGCGAAACACATGATTTAGTTTCAAATCAATGCGAAGTGGAAGGCTTATCGTCGAATCCATGCGAAACGAATAGTTTAGGTGCAAATACTTGTGATATACATGATTCAGCTTCAACTGCATGCGAAACAAACGAGTTAGCTTCAAATCCATGCGAAACATATGAATTAGCATCTAATCAATGCGAAGTAGAAGGCTGATCTTCGAATCCATGCGAAGCAAATGGTTTGGCTTCAAATACTTGTGATACACTTGATTTAGCTTCAACTGCATGCGAAACAAACGAGTTAACTTCAAATCCATGCGAAACACATGATTTAGCTTCAAATCAATGCGATGTGGAAGTCTAATCTTCGAATCCATGCGAAACAAATGATTTAGCTTCAAATACTTGTGATATACATGATTTAGCTTCAACAGCATGCGAAACAAAGGAGTTAGCTTCAAATCCAAGCGAAACACATGACTTATATTCAAATCAATGCGAAGTTGAAAGCTTAGCTTCAAATCCATGGGAATCAAATGGTTTAGCTTCAAATACTTGTGATATACATGATTTAGCTTCAACAACATGCGAAACAAACGAGTTTGCTTCAAGTCCAAACGAAAAACATGATTTAGCATCAAGTCAACGCGAAGTTGATGGCTTAGCTTCAAATCCATGCGAAACGAATGATTTAGCTTCACATACTTGAAAATGTAAGTGATATGGCTTCAAATGCAGGCGAAACAAACGAGTTAGCTTCAAATCCATGCGGAACCGATGATTTAACTTCAAATCAATGCGAAGTGGAAGGCTTATCTTCGAATCCATGCGAAACGAATAGTTACGTTCAAATGCTTGTGATATACATGATTCAGCTTCAACAGCATGCGAAACAAACGAGGTAGCTTCAAATCCATGCGATCACATGATTTAGCTTCAAATCAATGCGAAGTACATGGGTTATCATCGAATCCATGCGAAACAAATTGTTTAACTTCAAATACTTGTGATATACATGATTTAGCTTCAACAGCATTCGAAACAAACGAGTTCGATTCAAATCCATGCGAAACACATGATTTAGTTTCAAATCAATGCGAAGTGGAAGGCTTATCCTCGAATCCATGCGAAACAATTGGATTAGCTTCATATACTTGCGATATACATGATTTAGCTTCAACAGCATGCGAAATAAACGAGTTAGATTCAAATCCATGCGAAACACATGATTTAACTTCAAATCAATGCGAAGTAGAACGGTTATCTTCGAATCCATACGAAACAAATGGTTTAGCTTCAAATACTTGTGATATACATGATTTAGCTTCAACAGCATGCGAAAGAAACGAGTTAACTTCAAATCCATGCGAAACACATGATTTAGCTTCAAATCAATGCGAATTAGAAGGGTTATCTTCGAATCCATGCGAAACATATGATATAGCTTCAAATACTTGTGATATACATGATTTAGTTTCAACCGCATGCGAAAGAAACGAGTTAGCTTCAAATCCAAGCGAAACACATGATTTAGCCTCAAATCAATGCGAAGTAGAAGGCTTAGCTTCGAATAAATGCGGCACAAATGGATTACCTTGATATACCTGTGATATACATGATTTAGCTTCAACTACAAACAAAACAAACGAGTTAGCTTCAAATTCATGCGAACACATGATTTAGCTTCAAATCAATGCGAAGTAGGAGGCTTATCTTCGAATCCATGCAAAACAAATGGTTTAGCTTCAAATACTTGTGATACACTTGATTTAGCTTCAACAGCATGCGAACCATACGAGTTAGCTTCAAATCCATGCGAACACATGATTTAGCTTCAAATCAATGCGAAGTAGGAGGCTTATCTTCGAATCCATGCGAAACAAATGGTTTAGCTTCAAATACTTGTGATATACGTGATTTAGCTTCAACAGCATGCGATACAAACGAGTTAGCATCAAATCCATGCGAAACTCATGATTTTGTTTCAAATGAATGAGAATTAGAAGGGTTATCTTGGAATCCATGCGAAACAAATGGTTTAGCTTCTAATACTTGTGATATACATGATTTACCTTCAAAAGGATGCGAAGCAAACGAGTTAATTCAAGTCCAAGCGAAAAACATGTTTTATCATCAAGTCAACGCGAAGTTGACGGCTTAGCTTCAAATCCATGCGAAACGAATGATTTAGCTACACATACTTGAGAATATAAGTGCTATAGCTTCAAATGCAGGCGAAACAAACGAGTTAGCTTCAAACCCATGCGGAACGCATGATTTAGCATCTAATCAATGAGAAGTAGAAGGCTGATCTTCGCAATCCATGCGAAGCAAATGGTTTAGCTTCAAATACTTGTGATACACTTGATTTAGCTTCAACTGCATGCGAAACAAACGAGTTAACTTCAAATCCATGAGAAACACATGATTTAGCTTCAAATCAATGCGATGTGGAAGGCTAATCTTCGAATCCATGCGAAACAAATGATTTAGCTTCAAATACTTGTGATACACTTGATTTAGCTTCAACAGCATGCGAAATAAACGAGTCAGCTTCAAATCCATGAGAAACACATGATTTTGCTTCAAATCAATGCGAAATAGGTGGCTTATCTTCGATTCCATGCGATACAAATGGTTTAGCTTCAAATACTTGTGATATACATGATTTAGCTTCAACAGCATGCGAAACAAATGAGTTAGCTTCAAATCCATGCGAAACTCATGATTTAGCTTCAAATCAATGCGAATTAGAAGGGTTATCTTGGAATCCATGCGAAACGAATAGTTCAGCTTCAAATACTTGTGATATACATGATTTAGCTTCAACAGCATGCGAAACAAACGAGTTAGCTTCAAGTCCAAGCGAAAAACATGATTTATCATCAAGTCAACGCGAAGTTGACGGCTTAGCTTCAAATCCATGCGAAACGAATGATTTAGCTTCACATACTTGAGAATATAAGTGATATAGCTTCAAATGCAGGTGAAACAAACGAGTTAGCTTCAAACCCATGCGAAACACATGTTTTAGCATCTAATCAATGCGAAGTAGAAGGCTGATCTTTGAATCCATGCGAAGCAAATTGTTATCTTCAAATACTTGTGATACACTTGATTTAGCTTCAACAGCATGCGAAATAAACGAGTCAGCTTCAAATCCATGAGAATCACATGATTTTGCTTCAAATCAATGCGAAGTAGGTGGCTTATCTTCGATTCCATGCGATACAAATGGTTTAGCTTCAAATACTTGTGATATACATGATTTAGCTTCAACAGCATGCGAAACAAACGAGTTAGCTTCAAATCCTTGCGAAACAAATGATTTAGCATCAAATCAATGCGAAGTAGAAGGCTGATCTTCGAATCCATGCGAAGCAAATGGTTTAGCTTCAAATACTTGTGATATACATGATTTAGCTTCAACAGCATGCGAAAGAAACGAGTTAACTTCAAATCCATGCGAAACACATGAATTAGCTTCAAATCAATACGAATTAGAAGGGTTATCTTGGAATCCATGCGAAACGTATGATATAGCTTCAAATACTTGTGATATACATGATTTAGTTTCAACCGCATGCGAAAAAAACGAGTTTGCTTAAAATCCATGCGGAACACATGATTTAGCCGTAAATCAATGCGAAGTAGAAGGCTTATCTTCGAATCCGTGGGAAACAAATGGTTTAGCTTCAAATGCTTGTGATATACATGATTCAGCTTCAACTGCATGCGAAACAAACGAGTTAACTTCAAATCCATGCGAAACACATGATTTAGCATCTAATAACTGCGAAGTAGAAGGCCGATCTACGAATACATGCGAAGCAAATGGTTTAGCTTCAAATACTTGTGATACACTTGATTTAGCTTGAACAGCGTGCGAAACAAAGGAGTTAGATTCAAATCCGTGCGAACACATGATTTAGTTTCAAATCAATGCGAAGTAGGAGGCTTATCTTCGAATCCATGCGAAACAAATGGTTTTGTTTCAAATACTTGCGATATACATGATATAGCTTCAACTGCATGCGAAACAAACGAGTTAGCTTCAAATCCATGCGAAACACATGATTTAGCATCAAATCAATGCGAAGTAGACGGCTGATATTCGAATCCATGCGAAACTAATGGTTTAGCTTCAAATACTTATGATATACATGATTTAGCTTCAACTGCATGCGAAACAAACGAGTTAGCTTCAAATCCTTGCGAAACAAATGATTTAGCATCAAATCAATGCGAAGTAGAAGGCTGATCTTCGAATCCATGCGAAGCAAATGGTTTAGCTTCAAATACTTGTGATATACATGATTTAGCTTCAACAGCATGCGAAAGAAACGAGTTAACTTCAAATCCATGCGAAACACATGAATTAGCTTCAAATCAATACGAATTAGAAGGGTTATCTTGGAATCCATGCGAAACGTATGATATAGCTTCAAATACTTGTGATATACATGATTTTGTTTCAACCGCATGCGAAACAAATGAGTTAGCTTCAAATCCAAGCGAAACACATGATTTAGATTCAAATCAATGCGAAGTAGGAGGCTTATCTTCGAATCCAAGCGAATCAAATGATTTAGCTTCAAATACTTGTGATATACATGACTTAGCTTCAACAGCATGCGAAACAAACGAGTTTGCTTCAAATCCATGCGAAACACATGATTTAGCTTCAAATAAATGCGAATTAGAAGGGTTATCTTCGAATCCATGCGAAACATATGATATAGCTTCAAATACTTGTGATATACATGATTTAGCTTCAACAGCATGCGAAACAAACGAGTTAGCTTCAAATTCATGCGAACACATGATTTAGCTTCAAATCAATGCGAAGTAGGAGGCTTATCTTCGAATCCATGCGAAACAAATGGTTTAGCTTCAAATACTTGTGATATACATGATATAGCTTCAACTGCAAGCGAAACAAACGAGTTAACTGCAAATCCATGCGAAACACATGATTTAACTTCAAATCAATGCGAAGTAGAAGGGTTATCTTCGAATCCATGCGAAACAAATGGTTTAGCTTCAAATACTTGTGATATACCTGATTTAGCTTCAACTGCATGCGAAAAAAACGAGTTTGCTTAAAATCCATGCGGAACACATGATTTAGCCGTAAATCAATGCGAAGTAGAAGGCTTATCTTCGAATCCGTGGGAAACAAATGGTTTAGCTTCAAATACTTGTGATACATTTGATTTAGCTTCAACAGCATGCGAAAGAAACGAGTTATCTTCAAATACATGCGAAACGCATGATTTAGCTTCAAATCAATGCGAAGTAGAAGGGTTATCTTCGAATCCAAGCGAAACAAATGGTTTACCTTGATACACCTGTGATATACATGATTTAGCTTCAACTACATACGAAAAAAAGGAGTTAGCTTCAAATCCATGCGAAACATATGATTTAACTTCAAATCAATGCGAAGTAGGTGGCTTATCTTCGATTCCATGCGATACAAATGGTTTAGCTTCAAATACTTGTGATATACATGATTTAGCTTCAGCAGCATGCGAAACAAACGAGTTAGCTTCAAATCCTTGCGAAACACATGATTTAGCTTCAAATCAATGCGAATTAGAAGGGTTATCTTCGAATCCATGCGAAACGTATGATATAGCTTCAAATACTTGTGATATACATGATTTAGTTTCAACCGCATGCGAAACAAACGAGTTAGCTTCAAATCCAAGCGGAACACATGATTTAGCTTGAAATGAATGCGAAGTGGAAGGCTTATCTTCGAATCCATGCGAAACAAATGGTTTAGCTTCAAATACTTGAGATATACATGATTTAGCTTCAACAGCATGCGAAACAAACGAGTTAGCTTCAAATCCATGCGAAACGCATGATTTAGCATCTAATCAATGCGAAGTAGAAGGCTGATCTTCGAATCCATGCGAAACAAATGGTTTAGCTTCAAATACTTGTGATACACTTGATTTAGCTTCAACAGCATGCGAAGCAAACGAGTTAGCTTCAAATCCATGCGAACACATGATTTAGCTTCAAATCAATGCGAAGTAGGTGGCTTATCTTCGATTCCATGCGATACAAATGGTTTAGCTTCAAATACTTGTGATATACATGATTTAGCTTCAACAGCATGCGAAACAAACGAGTTAGCTTCAAATCCTTGCGAAACAAATGATTTAGCATCAAATCAATGCGAAGTAGAAGGCTGATCTTCGAATCCATGCGAAGCAAATGGTTTAGCTTCAAATACTTGTGATATACATGATTTAGCTTCAACAGCATGCGAAAGAAACGAGTTAACTTCAAATCCATGCGAAACACATGAATTAGCTTCAAATCAATACGAATTAGAAGGGTTATCTTGGAATCCATGCGAAACGTATGATATAGCTTCAAATACTTGTGATATACATGATTTAGTTTCAACCGCATGCGAAACAAATGAGTTAGCTTCAAATCCAAGCGAAACACATGATTTAGCCTCAAATCAATGCGAAGTAGGAGGCTTATCTTCGAATCCAAGCGAATCAAATGATTTAGCTTCAAATACTTGTGATATACATGACTTAGCTTCAACAGCATGCGAAACAAACGAGTTAGCTTCAAATCCATGCGAAACACATGATTTAGCTTCAAATAAATGCGAATTAGAAGGGTTATCTTCGAATCCATGCGAAACATATGATATAGCTTCAAATACTTGTGATATACATGATTTAGCTTCAACAGCATGCGAAACAAACGAGTTAGCTTCAAATTCATGCGAACACATGATTTAGCTTCAAATCAATGCGAAGTAGGAGGCTTATCTTCGAATCCATGCAAAACAAATGGTTTAGCTTCAAATACTTGTGATATACATGATATAGCTTCAACTGCAAGCGAAACAAACGAGTTAACTGCAAATCCATGCGAAACACATGATTTAGCTTCAAATCAATGCGAAATGGAAGGCTTATCTTCGAATCCATGCGAAACGAATAGTTCAGCTTCAAATACTTGTGATATACATGATTTAGCTTCAACAGCATGCGAAACAAACGAGTTCGATACAAATCCATGCGAAACACATGATTTAGCTTCAAATCAATGCGAAGTACATGGGTTATCTTCGAATCCATGCGAAACATATTTTTTGACTTCAAATACTTGTGATATACATGATTTATCTTCAACAGCATGGGAAACAAACGAGTTCGATTCAAATCCATGCGAAACACATGATTTAGTTTCAAATCAATGCGAAGTGGAAGGCTTATCGTCGAATCCATGCGAAACGAATAGTTTAGGTGCAAATACTTGTGATATACATGATTCAGCTTCAACTGCATGCGAAACAAACGAGTTAGCTTCAAATCCATGCGAAACATATGAATTAGCATCTAATCAATCCGAAGTAGAAGGCTGATCTTCGAATCCATGCGAAGCAAATGGTTTGGCTTCAAATACTTGTGATACACTTGATTTAGCTTCAACTGCATGCGAAACAAACAAGTTAACTTCAAATCGATGCGAAACACATGATTTAGCTTCAAATCAATGCGATGTGGAAGTCTAATCTTCGAATCCATGCGAAACAAATGATTTAGCTTCAAATACTTGTGATATACATGATTTAGCTTCAACAGCATGCGAAACAAACGAGTTAGCTTCAAGTCCAAGCGAAAAACATGATTTATCATCAAGTCAACGCGAAGTTGACGGCTTAGCTTCAAATCCATGCGAAACGAATGATTTAGCTTCACATACTTGAGAATATAAGTGATATAGCTTCAAATGCAGGTGAAACAAACGAGTTAGCTTCAAACCCATGCGAAACACATGTTTTAGCATCTAATCAATGCGAAGTAGAAGGCTGATCTTCGAATCCATGCGAAGCAAATTGTTATCTTCAAATACTTGTGATACACTTGATTTAGCTTCAACAGCATGCGAAATAAAAGAGTTAGCTTCAAATCCATGCGAAACACATGATTTAGCTTCAAATCAATGCGAAGTAGGTGGCTTATCTTCGATTCCATGCGATACAAATGGATTAGCTTCAAATACTTGTGATATACATGATTTAGCTTCAACAGCATGCGAAACAAAGGAGTTAGCTTCAAATCCAAGCGAAACACATGACTTATATTCAAATCAATGCGAAGTTGAAAGCTTAGCTTCAAATCCATGGGAATCAAATGGTTTAGCTTCAAATACTTGTGATATACATGATTTAGCTTCAACAACATGCGAAACAAACGAGTTTGCTTCAAGTCCAAACGAAAAACATGATTTAGCATCAAGTCAACGCGAAGTTGATGGCTTAGCTTCAAATCCATGCGAAACGAATGATTTAGCTTCACATACTTGAAAATGTAAGTGATATGGCTTCAAATGCAGGCGAAACAAACGAGTTAGCTTCAAATCCATGCGGAACCGATGATTTAGCTTCAAATCAATACGAAGTGGAAGGCTTATCTTCGAATCCATGCGAAACGAATAGTTACGTTCAAATGCTTGTGATATACATGATTCAGCTTCAACTGCATGCGAAACAAACGAGTTAGCTTCAAATCCATGCGAAGCACATGATATGGATTCAAATACTTGTGATACACTTGATTTAGCATCAACAGCATGCGGAATAAACGAGTTAGCTACAAGTCCAAACGAAAAACATGATTTAGCATCAATTCAACGCGAAGTTGATGGCTTAGCTTCAAATCCATGCGAAACGAAAGATTTAGCTTCACATACTTATGAATATAAGTGATATAGCTTCAAATGCAAGCGAAACAAACGAGTTAGCTTCAAACCCATGCGAAACACATGATTTAGCATCTAATAAATGCGACGTAGAAGGCTGATCTTCGAATCCATGCGAAGCAAATGGTTTGGCTTCAAATACTTGTGATACACTTGATTTAGCTTCAACAGCATGCGAAACAAACGAGGTAGCTTCAAATCCATGCGAACACATGATTTAGCTTCAAATCAATGCGAAGTACATGGGTTATCATCGAATCCATGCGAAACAAATTGTTTAACTTCAAATACTTGTGATATACATGATTTAGCTTCAACAGCATTCGAAACAAACGAGTTCGATTCAAATCCATGCGAAACACATGATTTAGTTTCAAATCAATGCGAAGTGGAAGGCTTATCCTCGAATCCATGCGAAACGAATAGTTTAGGTTCAAATACTTGTGATATACATGATTCAGCTTCAACTGCATGCGAAACAAACGAGTTAGCTTCAAATCCATGAGAATCACATGATTTTGTTTCAAATCAATGCGAAGTAGGTGGCTTATTTTCGATTCCATGCGATACAAATGGTTTAGCTTCAAATACTTGTGATATACATGATTTAGCTTCAACAGCATGCGAAACAAACGAGTTAGCTTCAAATCCTTGCGAAACAAATGATTTAGCATCAAATCAATGCGAAGTAGAAGGCTGATCTTCGAATCCATGCGAAGCAAATGGTTTAGCTTCAAATACTTGTGATATACATGATTTAGCTTCAACAGCATGCGAAAGAAACGAGTTAACTTCAAATCCATGCGAAACACATGAATTAGCTTCAAATCAATACGAATTAGAAGGGTTATCTTGGAATCCATGCGAAACGTATGATATAGCTTCAAATACTTGTGATATACATGATTTAGTTTCAACCGCATGCGAAACAAATGAGTAAGCTTCAAATCCAAGCGAAACACATGATTTAGCTTCAAATCAATGCGAAGTAGGAGGCTTATCTTCGAATCCAAGCGAATCAAATGATTTAGCTTCAAATACTTGTGATATACATGACTTAGCTTCAACAGCATGCGAAACAAACGAGTTAGCTTCAAATCCATGCGAAACACATGATTTAGCTTCAAATAAATGCGAATTAGAAGGGTTATCTTCGAATCCATGCGAAACATATGATATAGCTTCAAATACTTGTGATATACATGATTTAGCTTCAACAGCATGCGAAACAAACGAGTTAGCTTCAAATTCATGCGAACACATGATTTAGCTTCAAATCAATGCGAAGTAGGAGGCTTATCTTCGAATCCATGCGAAACAAATGGTTTAGCTTCAAATACTTGTGATACACTTGATTTAGCTTGAACAGCGTGCGAAACAAACGAGTTAGATTCAAATCCGTGCGAACACATGATTTAGCTTCAAATCAATTTCGAAGTAGGAGGCTTATCTTCGAATCCATGCGAAACAAATGCTTTAGCTTCAAATACTTGTAATATACATGATTTAGCTTCAACAGCATGCGAAACAAACGAGTTAGCTTCAAATCCATGCGAAACACATGACTTATATTCAAATCAATGCGAAGTTGAAAGCTTAGCTTCAAATCCATGGGAATCAAATGGTTTAGCTTCAAATACTTGTGATATACATGATTTAGCTTCAACAACATGCGAAACAAACGAGTTTGCTTCAAGTCCAAACGAAAAACATGATTTAGCATCAAGTCAACGCGAAGTTGATGGCTTAGCTTCAAATCCATGCGAAACGAATGATTTAGCTTCACATACTTGAAAATATAAGTGATATGGCTTCAAATGCAGGCGAAACAAACGAGTTAGCTTCAAATCCATGCGGAACCGATGATTTAGCTTCAAATGAATGCGAAGTGGAAGGCTTATCTTCGAATCCATGCGAAACGAATAGTTACGTTCAAATGCTTGTGATATACATGATTCAGCTTCAACTGCATGCGAAACAAACGAGTTAGCTTCAAATCCATGCGAAACACATGATTTGGATTCAAATACTTGTGATACACTTGATTTAGCATCAAAAGCATGCGGAATAAACGAGTTAGCTTCAAGTCCAAACGAAAAACATGATTTAGCATCAATTCAACGCGAAGTTGATGGCTTAGCTTCAAATCCATGCGAAACGAAAGATTTAGCTTCACATACTTGTGAATATAAGTGATATAGCTTCAAATGCAGGCGAAACAAACGAGTTAGCTTCAAACCCATGCGAAACACATGATTTAGCATCTAATAAATGCGAAGTAGAAGGCTGATCTTCGAATCCATGCGAAGCAAATGGTTTGGCTTCAAATACTTGTGATACACTTGATATAGCTTCAACAGCATGCGAAACAAACGAGGTAGCTTCAAATCCATGCGAACACATGATTTAGCTTCAAATCAATGCGAAGTACATGGGTTATCATCGAATCCATGCGAAACAAATTGTTTAACTTCAAATACTTGTGATATACATGATTTAGCTTCAACAGCATTCGAAACAAACGAGTTCGATTCAAATCCATGCGAAACACATGATTTAGTTTCAAATCAATGCGAAGTGGAAGGCTTATCCTCGAATCCATGCGAAACAATTGGATTAGCTTCATATACTTGCGATATACATGATTTAGCTTCAACAGCATGCGAAATAAACGAGTTAGATTCAAATCCATGCGAAACACATGATTTTGTTTCAAATCAATGCGAAGTAGGTGGCTTATTTTCGATTCCATGCGATACAAATGGTTTAGCTGCAAATACTTGTGATATACATGATTTAGCTTCAACTGCATGCGAAACAAACGAGTTAACTTCAAATCCATGCGAAACACATGATTTAGCTTCAAATCAATGCGAAGTGGAAGACTTACCTTCGAATCCATGCGAAACGAATAGTTTAGCTTCAAATACTTGTGATATACATGGTTCAGCTTCAAGTGCATGCGAAACAAACGAGTTAGCTTCAAATCCATGCGAAACACATGATTTAGCTTCAAATCAATGCGAAGTAGGAGGCTTATCTTCGAATCCATGCAAAACAAATGGTTTAGCTTCAAATACTTGTGATATACATGATTTAGCTTCAACAGCATGCGAAACAAACGAGTTATCTTCAAATCCAAGCGAAACACATGATTTAGCTTCAAATTAATGCGAAGTAGATGGATTATCTTCGAATGCATGCGACAAATGATTTAGCATCAAATACTTGTGATGTACATGATTTAGCTTCAACTGCATGCGAAAAAAACGTGTGTAGCTTCAAATCCATGCGAAACACATGATTTAGCTTCAAATCAATGCGAATTAGAAGGGTTATCTTCGAATCCATGCGAAACAAACGAGTTAGCTTCAAATCCATGCGAAACACATGATTTAGCTTCAAAACAATGCGAAGTAGATGGATTATCTTCGAATCCATGCGAAACAAATGGTTTATCTTCAAATACTTGTGATATACATGATTTAGCTTCAACAGCATGCGAAGCAAACGAGTTAGCTTCAAATCCATGCGAACACATGATTTAGCTTCAAATCAATGCGAAGTAGGAGGCTTATCTTCGAATCCATGCGAAACAAATGGTTTAACTTCAAATACTTGTGATATACATAATTTAGCTTCAACAGCATGCGAAACAAAAGAGTTAGCTTCAAATCCATGCGGAACACATGATTTAGCTTCAAATCAATGCGAAGTGGAAGGCTTATCTTCGAATCCATGCGAAACGAATAGTTTAGCTTCAAATGCTTGTGATATACATGATTCAGCTTCAACAGCATGCGAAACAAACGAGTTAGATTCAAATCCATGCGAACACATGATTTAGCTTCAAATCAATTTCGAAGTAGGAGGCTTATCTTCGAATCCATGCGAAACAAATGCTTTAGCTTCAAATACTTGTAATATACATGATTTAGCTTCAACAGCATGCGAAACAAACGAGTTAGCTTCAAATCCATGCGAAACACATGACTTATATTCAAATCAATGCGAAGTTGAAAGCTTAGCTTCAAATCATGGAATCAAATGGTTTAGCTTCAAATACTTGTGATATACATGATTTAGATTCAACAGCATGCGAAACAAACGAGTTAGCTTCAAATCCATGCGAAACACATGATTTAGCTTCAAAACAATGCGAAGTAGATGGATTATCTTCGAATCCATGCGAAACAAATGGTTTATCTTCAAATACTTGTGATATACATGATTTAGCTTTAACAGCATGCGAAACAAACGAGTTATCTTCAAATCCAATCGAAACACATGATTTAGCTTCAAATGAATGCGAAGAACATGGATTATCTTCGAATCCATGCGAAACAAATGGTTTAGCTTCAAATACTTGAGATATACATGACTTAGCTTCAACAGCATGCGAAACAAACGAGTTAGCTACAAATCCATGCGAAACACATGATTTAGCATCTAATCAATGCGAAGTAGAAGGCTGATCTTCGAATCCATGCGAAACAAATGGTTGAGCTTCAAATACTTGTGATACACTTGATTTAGCTTCAACAGCATGCGAAGCAAACGAGTTAGCTTCAAATCCATGCGAACACATGATTTAGCTTCAAATCAATGCGAAGTAGGAGGCTTATCTTCGAATCCATGCGAAACAAATGGTTTAACTTCAAATACTTGTGATATACATGATTCAGCTTCAACTGCATGCGAAACAAACGAGTTAGCTTCAAATCCATGCGAAACACATGATTTAGCATCTAATAACTGCGAAGTAGAAGGCCGATCTACGAATACATGCGAAGCAAATGGTTTAGCTTCAAATACTTGTGATACACTTGATTTAGCTTGAATAGCGTGCGAAACAAACGAGTTAGATTCAAATCCATGCGAACACATGATTTAGTTTCAAATCAATGCGAAGTAGGAGGCTTATCTTCGAATCCATGCGAACAAATGGTTTTGCTTCAAATACTTGCGATATACATGATATAGCTTCAACTGCATGCGAAACAAACGAGTTAGCTTCAAATCCATGCGAAACACATGACTTATATTCAATCAATGCGAAGTTGAAAGCTTAGCTTCAAATCCATGGGAATCAAATGGTTTAGCTTCAAATACTTGTGATATACATGATTTAGCTTTAACAGCATGCGAAACAAACGAGTTATCTTCAAATCCAATCGAAACACATGATTTAGCTTCAAATCAATGCGAAATGGAAGGCTTATCTTCGAATCCATGCGAAACGAATAGTTCAGCTTCAAATACTTGTGATATACATGATTTAGCTTCAACAGCATGCGAAACAAACGAGTTCGATACAAATCCATGCGAAACACATGATTTAGCTTCAAATCAATGCGAAGTACATGGGTTATCTTCGAATCCATGCGAAACATATTTTTTGACTTCAAATACTTGTGATATACATGATTTATCTTCAACAGCATGGGAAACAAACGAGTTCGATTCAAATCCATGCGAAACACATGATTTAGTTTCAAATCAATGCGAAGTGGAAGGCTTATCGTCGAATCCATGCGAAACGAATAGTTTAGGTGCAAATACTTGTGATATACATGATTCAGCTTCAACTGCATGCGAAACAAACGAGTTAGCTTCAAATCCATGCGAAACACATGATTTAGCTTCAAATCAATGCGAAGTGGAAGGCTTATCTTCGAATCCATGCGTAACAAATGGATTAGATTCATATACTTGTGATACACATGATTTAGATTCAACAGCATGCGAAAAAAACGAGTTAGCTTCAATCCATGCGAAACACATGATTTAGCATCTAATCAATGCGAAGTAGAAGGCTTATCCTCGAATCCATGCGAAACGAATAGTTTAGGTTCAAATACTTGTGATATACATGATTCAGCTTCAACTGCATGCGAAACAAACGAGTTAGCTTCAAATCCATGAGAATCACATGATTTTGTTTCAAATCAATGCGAAGTAGGTGGCTTATTTTCGATTCCATGCGATACAAATGGTTTAGCTTCAAATACTTGTGATATACATGATTTAGCTTCAACAGCATGCGAAACAAACGAGTTAGCTTCAAATCCTTGCGAAACAAATGATTTAGCATCAAATCAATGCGAAGTAGAAGGCTGATCTTCGAATCCATGCGAAGCAAATGGTTTAGCTTCAAATACTTGTGATATACATGATTTAGCTTCAACAGCATGCGAAAGAAACGAGTTAACTTCAAATCCATGCGAAACACATGAATTAGCTTCAAATCCATGCGAAACATATGAATTAGCATCTAATCAATCCGAAGTAGAAGGCTGATCTTCGAATCCATGCGAAGCAAATGGTTTGGCTTCAAATACTTGTGATACACTTGATTTAGCTTCAACTGCATGCGAAACAACAAGTTAACTTCAAATCGATGCGAAACACATGATTTAGCTTCAAATCAATGCGATGTGGAAGTCTAATCTTCGAATCCATGCGAAACAAATGATTTAGCTTCAAATACTTGTGATATACATGATTTAGCTTCAACAGCATGCGAAACAAACGAGTTAGCTTCAAGTCCAAGCGAAAAACATGATTTATCATCAAGTCAACGCGAAGTTGACGGCTTAGCTTCAAATCCATGCGAAACGAATGATTTAGCTTCACATACTGAGAATATAAGTGATATAGCTTCAAATGCAGGTGAAACAAACGAGTTAGCTTCAAACCCATGCGAAACACATGTTTTAGCATCTAATCAATGCGAAGTAGAAGGCTGATCTTCGAATCCATGCGAAGCAAATTGTTATCTTCAAATACTTGTGATACACTTGATTTAGCTTCAACAGCATGCGAAATAAAAGAGTTAGCTTCAAATCCATGCGAAACACATGATTTAGCTTCAAATCAATGCGAAGTAGGTGGCTTATCTTCGATTCCATGCGATACAAATGGATTAGCTTCAAATACTTGTGATATACATGATTTAGCTTGAACAGCATGCGAAACAAAGGAGTTAGCTTCAAATCCAAGCGAAACACATGACTTATATTCAAATCAATGCGAAGTTGAAAGCTTAGCTTCAAATCCATGGGAATCAAATGGTTTAGCTTCAAATACTTGTGATATACATGATTTAGCTTCAACAACATGCGAAACAAACGAGTTTGCTTCAAGTCCAAACGAAAAACATGATTTAGCATCAAGTCAACGCGAAGTTGATGGCTTAGCTTCAAATCCATGCGAAACGAATGATTTAGCTTCACATACTTGAAAATGTAAGTGATATGGCTTCAAATGCAGGCGAAACAAACGAGTTAGCTTCAAATCCATGCGGAACCGATGATTTAGCTTCAAATCAATACGAAGTGGAAGGCTTATCTTCGAATCCATGCGAATCAAATGATTTAGCTTCAAATACTTGTGATATACATGACTTAGCTTCAACAGCATGCGAAACAAACGAGTTAGCTTCAAATCAATGCGAAACACATGATTTAGCTTCAAATAAATGCGAATTAGAAGGGTTATCTTCGAATCCATGCGAAACATATGATATAGCTTCAAATACTTGTGATATACATGATTTAGCTTCAACAGCATGCGAAACAAACGAGTTAGCTTCAAATTCATGCGAACACATGATTTAGCTTCAAATCAATGCGAAGTAGGAGGCTTATCTTCGAATCCATGCGAAACAAATGGTTTAGCTTCAAATACTTGTGATACACTTGATTTAGCTTGAACAGCGTGCGAAACAAACGAGTTAGATTCAAATCCGTGCGAACACATGATTTAGCTTCAAATCAATTTCGAAGTAGGAGGCTTATCTTCGAATCCATGCGAAACAAATGCTTTAGCTTCAAATACTTGTAATATACATGATTTAGCTTCAACAGCATGCGAAACAAACGAGTTAGCTTCAAATCCATGCGAAACACATGACTTATATTCAAATCAATGCGAAGTTGAAAGCTTAGCTTCAAATCCATGGGAATCAAATGGTTTAGCTTCAAATACTTGTGATATACATGATTTAGCTTCAACAACATGCGAAACAAACGAGTTTGCTTCAAGTCCAAACGAAAAACATGATTTAGCATCAAGTCAACGCGAAGTTGATGGCTTAGCTTCAAATCCATGCGAAACGAATGATTTAGCTTCACATACTTGAAAATATAAGTGATATGGCTTCAAATGCAGGCGAAACAAACGAGTTAGCTTCAAATCCATGCGGAACCGATGATTTAGCTTCAAATGAATGCGAAGTGGAAGGCTTATCTTCGAATCCATGCGAAACGAATAGTTACGTTCAAATGCTTGTGATATACATGATTCAGCTTCAACTGCATGCGAAACAAACGAGTTAGCTTCAAATCCATGCGAAACACATGATTTGGATTCAAATACTTGTGATACACTTGATTTAGCATCAAAAGCATGCGGAATAAACGAGTTAGCTTCAAGTCCAAACGAAAAACATGATTTAGCATCAATTCAACGCGAAGTTGATGGCTTAGCTTCAAATCCATGCGAAACGAAAGATTTAGCTTCACATACTTGTGAATATAAGTGATATAGCTTCAAATGCAGGCGAAACAAACGAGTTAGCTTCAAACCCATGCGAAACACATGATTTAGCATCTAATAAATGCGAAGTAGAAGGCTGATCTTCGAATCCATGCGAAGCAAATGGTTTGGCTTCAAATACTTGTGATACACTTGATATAGCTTCAACAGCATGCGAAACAAACGAGGTAGCTTCAAATCCATGCGAACACATGATTTAGCTTCAAATCAATGCGAAGTACATGGGTTATCATCGAATCCATGCGAAACAAATTGTTTAACTTCAAATACTTGTGATATACATGATTTAGCTTCAACAGCATTCGAAACAAACGAGTTCGATTCAAATCCATGCGAAACACATGATTTAGTTTCAAATCAATGCGAAGTGGAAGGCTTATCCTCGAATCCATGCGAAACAATTGGATTAGCTTCATATACTTGCGATATACATGATTTAGCTTCAACAGCATGCGAAATAAACGAGTTAGATTCAAATCCATGCGAAACACATGATTTAACTTCAAATCAATGCGAAGTAGAAGGGTTATCTTCGATTCCATGCGAAACAAATGGTTTAGCTGCAAATACTTGTGATATACATGATTTAGCTTCAACTGCATGCGAAACAAACGAGTTAACTTCAAATCCATGCGAAACACATGATTTAGCTTCAAATCAATGCGAAGTGGAAGACTTACCTTCGAATCCATGCGAAACGAATAGTTTAGCTTCAAATACTTGTGATATACATGGTTCAGCTTCAAGTGCATGCGAAACAAACGAGTTAGCTTCAAATCCATGCGAAACACATGATTTAGCTTCAAATCAATGCGAAGTAGGAGGCTTATCTTCGAATCCATGCAAAACAAATGGTTTAGCTTCAAATACTTGTGATATACATGATTTAGCTTCAACAGCATGCGAAACAAACGAGTTATCTTCAAATCCAAGCGAAACACATGATTTAGCTTCAAATTAATGCGAAGTAGATGGATTATCTTCGAATGCATGCGACAAATGATTTAGCATCAAATACTTGTGATGTACATGATTTAGCTTCAACTGCATGCGAAAAAAACGTGTGTAGCTTCAAATCCATGCGAAACACATGATTTAGCTTCAAATCAATGCGAATTAGAAGGGTTATCTTCGAATCCATGCGAAACAAACGAGTTAGCTTCAAATCCATGCGAAACACATGATTTAGCTTCAAAACAATGCGAAGTAGATGGATTATCTTCGAATCCATGCGAAACAAATGGTTTATCTTCAAATACTTGTGATATACATGATTTAGCTTCAACAGCATGCGAAGCAAACGAGTTAGCTTCAAATCCATGCGAACACATGATTTAGCTTCAAATCAATGCGAAGTAGGAGGCTTATCTTCGAATCCATGCGAAACAAATGGTTTAACTTCAAATACTTGTGATATACATAATTTAGCTTCAACAGCATGCGAAACAAAAGAGTTAGCTTCAAATCCATGCGGAACACATGATTTAGCTTCAAATCAATGCGAAGTGGAAGGCTTATCTTCGAATCCATGCGAAACGAATAGTTTAGCTTCAAATGCTTGTGATATACATGATTCAGCTTCAACAGCATGCGAAACAAACGAGTTAGATTCAAATCCATGCGAACACATGATTTAGCTTCAAATCAATTTCGAAGTAGGAGGCTTATCTTCGAATCCATGCGAAACAAATGCTTTAGCTTCAAATACTTGTAATATACATGATTTAGCTTCAACAGCATGCGAAACAAACGAGTTAGCTTCAAATCCATGCGAAACACATGACTTATATTCAAATCAATGCGAAGTTGAAAGCTTAGCTTCAAATCCATGGGAATCAAATGGTTTAGCTTCAAATACTTGTGATATACATGATTTAGATTCAACAGCATGCGAAACAAACGAGTTAGCTTCAAATCCATGCGAAACACATGATTTAGCTTCAAAACAATGCGAAGTAGATGGATTATCTTCGAATCCATGCGAAACAAATGGTTTATCTTCAAATACTTGTGATATACATGATTTAGCTTTAACAGCATGCGAAACAAACGAGTTATCTTCAAATCCAATCGAAACACATGATTTAGCTTCAAATGAATGCGAAGAACATGGATTATCTTCGAATCCATGCGAAACAAATGGTTTAGCTTCAAATACTTGAGATATACATGACTTAGCTTCAACAGCATGCGAAACAAACGAGTTAGCTACAAATCCATGCGAAACACATGATTTAGCATCTAATCAATGCGAAGTAGAAGGCTGATCTTCGAATCCATGCGAAACAAATGGTTGAGCTTCAAATACTTGTGATACACTTGATTTAGCTTCAACAGCATGCGAAGCAAACGAGTTAGCTTCAAATCCATGCGAACACATGATTTAGCTTCAAATCAATGCGAAGTAGGAGGCTTATCTTCGAATCCATGCGAAACAAATGGTTTAACTTCAAATACTTGTGATATACATGATTCAGCTTCAACTGCATGCGAAACAAACGAGTTAGCTTCAAATCCATGCGAAACACATGATTTAGCATCTAATAACTGCGAAGTAGAAGGCCGATCTACGAATACATGCGAAGCAAATGGTTTAGCTTCAAATACTTGTGATACACTTGATTTAGCTTGAATAGCGTGCGAAACAAACGAGTTAGATTCAAATCCATGCGAACACATGATTTAGTTTCAAATCAATGCGAAGTAGGAGGCTTATCTTCGAATCCATGCGAAACAAATGGTTTTGCTTCAAATACTTGCGATATACATGATATTGCTTCAACTGCATGCGAAACAAACGAGTTAGCTTCAAATCCATGCGAAACACATGATTTAGCATCAAATCAATGCGAAGTAGACGGCTGATCTTCGAATCCATGCGAAACTAATGGTTTAGCTTCAAATACTTATGATATACATGATTTAGCTTCAACTGCATGCGAAACAAACGAGTTAGCTACAAATCCATCTGAAACACATGATTTAGCATCAAATGAATGCGAAGTAGAAGGGTTATCTTCGAATCCATGCGAAACAAATGATATAGCTTCAAATACTTGTAATATACATGATTTAACTTCAACAGCATGCGAAACAAACGAGTTAGCTTCAAATCCATGCGAAACACATGACTTATATTCAAATCAATGCGAAGTTGAAAGCTTAGCTTCAAATCCATGGGAATCAAATGGTTTAGCTTCAAATACTTGTGATATACATGATTTAGCTTTAACAGCATGCGAAACAAACGAGTTATCTTCAAATCCAATCGAAACACATGATTTAGCTTCAAATGAATGCGAAGAACATGGATTATCTTCGAATCCATGCGAAACAAATGGTTTAGCTTCAAATACTTGTGATGTACATGATTTAGCTTCAACTGCATGCGAAAAAAACGAGTTAGCTTCAAATCCATGCGAAACACATGATTTAGCTTCAAATCAATGCGAAGTGGAAGGCTTATCTTCGAATCCATGCGACACAAATGGATTAGATTCATATACTTGTGATACACATGATTTAGCTTCAACAGCATGCGAAATGAACGAGTTAGATCCAAATCCATGCGAAACACATGATTTAGCTTCAAATCAATGCGAAGTAGAAGGGTTATCTTCGAATCCATGCGAAACAAATGGTTTAGCTGCAAATACTTGTGATATACATGATTTAGCTTCAACTGCATGCGAAACAAACGAGTTAACTTCAAATCCATGCGAAACACATGATTTAGCTTCAAATCAATGCGAAGTGGAAGGCTTATCTTCGAATCCATGCGTAACAAATGGATTAGATTCATATACTTGTGATACACATGATTTAGATTCAACAGCATGCGAAAAAAACGAGTTAGCTTCAAATCCATGCGAAACACATGATTTAGCATCTAATCAATGCGAAGTAGAAGGCTGATTTTCGAATCCATGCGAAGCAAATGGTTTGGCTTCAAATACTTGTGATACACTTGATTTAGCTTCAACAGCATGCGAAACAAACGAGTTAGATTCAAATCCATGCGAAACACATGATTTAGCTTCAAATCAATGCGAAGTAGATGGCTTATCTTCGAATACATGCGAAACAAATGGATTAGCTTCATATACTTGTGATATACATGATTTAGCTTCAACAGCATACGAAATAAACGAGTTAGATTCAAATCCATGCGAAACACATGATTTAGCTTCAAATCAATGCGATGTGGAAGACTTACCTTCGAATCCATGCGAAACGAATAGTTTAGCTTCAAATACTTGTGATATACATGGTTCAGCTTCAACTGCATGCGAAACAAACGAGTTAGCTTCAAATCCATGCGAAACACATGATTTAGCTTCAAATCAATGCGAAGTGGAAGGCTTATCTTCGAATCCATGCGAAACGAATAGTTTAGCTTCAAATACTTGTGATATACATGATTCAGCTTCAAATGCATGCGAAACAAACGAGTTAGCTTCAAATCCATGCGAAACACATGATTTAGCTTCAAATCAATGCGAAGTAGGAGGCTTATCTTCGAATCCATGCGAAACAAATGATATAGCTTCAAATACTTGTGATATACACGATTTAGCTTCAACAGCATGCGAAACAAAAGAGTTAGATTCAAATCCATGCGAAACACATGATTTAGCTTCTAATCAATGCGAAGTGGAAGGCTTATCTTCGAATCCATGCGAAACGAATAGTTTAGCTTCAAATACTTGTGATATACATGATTCAGCTTCAACTGCATGCGAAACAAACGAGTTAGCTTCAAATCCATGCGAAACACATGATTTAGCATCAAATCAATGCGAAGTAGAAGGCTGATCTTCGAATCCATGCGAAGCAAATGGTTTAGCTTCAAATACTTGTGATATACATGATTTAGCTTCAACAGCATGCGAAAGAAACGAGTTAACTTCAAATCCATGCGAAACACATGAATTAGCTTCAAATCAATACGAATTAGAAGGGTTATCTTGGAATCCATGCGAAACGTATGATATAGCTTCAAATACTTGTGATATACATGATTTTGTTTCAACCGCATGCGAAACAAATGAGTTAGCTTTAAATCCAAGCGAAACACATGATTTAGCTTCAAATCAATGCGAAGTAGGAGGCTTATCTTCGAATCCAAGCGAATCAAATGATTTAGCTTCAAATACTTGTGATATACATGACTTAGCTTCAACAGCATGCGAAACAAACGAGTTAGCTTCAAATCCATGCGAAACACATGATTTAGCTTCAAATAAATGCGAATTAGAAGGGTTATCTTCGAATCCATGCGAAACATATGATATAGCTTCAAATACTTGTGATATACATGATTTAGCTTCAACAGCATGCGAAACAAACGAGTTAGCTTCAAATTCATGCGAACACATGATTTAGCTTCAAATCAATGCGAAGTAGGAGGCTTATCTTCGAATCCATGCGAAACAAATGGTTTAGCTTCAAATACTTGTGATATACATGATATAGCTTCAACTGCAAGCGAAACAAACGAGTTAACTGCAAATCCATGCGAAACACATGATTTAACTTCAAATCAATGCGAAGTAGAAGGGTTATCTTCGAATCCATGCGAAACAAATGGTTTAGCTTCAAATACTTGTGATATACCTGATTTAGCTTCAACTGCATGCGAAAAAAACGAGTTTGCTTAAAATCCATGCGGAACACATGATTTAGCCGTAAATCAATGCGAAGTAGAAGGCTTATCTTCGAATCCGTGGGAAACAACTGGTTTAGCTTCAAATACTTGTGATACATTTGATTTAGCTTCAACAGCATGCGAAAGAAACGAGTTATCTTCAAATACATGCGAAACGCATGATTTAGCTTCAAATCAATGCGAAGTAGAAGGGTTATCTTCGAATCCAAGCGAAACAAATGGTTTACCTTGATACACCTGTGATATACATGATTTAGCTTCAACTACATACGAAAAAAAGGAGTTAGCTTCAAATCCATGCGAAACATATGATTTAACTTCAAATCAATGCGAAGTAGGTGGCTTATCTTCGATTCCATGCGATACAAATGGTTTAGCTTCAAATACTTGTGATATACATGATTTAGCTTCAGCAGCATGCGAAACAAACGAGTTAGCTTCAAATCCTTGCGAAACACATGATTTAGCTTCAAATCAATGCGAATTAGAAGGGTTATCTTCGAATCCATGCGAAACGTATGATATAGCTTCAAATACTTGTGATATACATGATTTAGTTTCAACCGCATGCGAAACAAACGAGTTAGCTTCAAATCCAAGCGGAACACATGATTTAGCTTGAAATGAATGCGAAGTGGAAGGCTTATCTTCGAATCCATGCGAAACAAATGTTTAGCTTCAAATACTTGAGATATACATGATTTAGCTTCAACAGCATGCGAAACAAACGAGTTAGCTTCAAATCCATGCGAAACGCATGATTTAGCATCTAATCAATGCGAAGTAGAAGGCTGATCTTCGAATCCATGCGAAACAAATGGTTTAGCTTCAAATACTTGTGATACACTTGATTTAGCTTCAACAGCATGCGAAGCAAACGAGTTAGCTTCAAATCCATGCGAACACATGATTTAGCTTCAAATCAATGCGAAGTAGGTGGCTTATCTTCGATTCCATGCGATACAAATGGTTTAGCTTCAAATACTTGTGATATACATGATTTAGCTTCAACAGCATGCGAAACAAACGAGTTAGCTTCAAATCCTTGCGAAACAAATCATTTAGCATCAAATCAATGCGAAGTAGAAGGCTGATCTTCGAATCCATGCGAAGCAAATGGTTTAGCTTCAAATACTTGTGATATACATGATTTAGCTTCAACAGCATGCGAAAGAAACGAGTTAACTTCAAATCCATGCGAAACACATGAATTAGCTTCAAATCAATACGAATTAGAAGGGTTATCTTGGAATCCATGCGAAACGTATGATATAGCTTCAAATACTTGTGATATACATGATTTAGTTTCAACCGCATGCGAAACAAATGAGTTAGCTTCAAATCCAAGCGAAACACATGATTTAGCCTCAAATCAATGCGAAGTAGGAGGCTTATCTTCGAATCCAAGCGAATCAAATGATTTAGCTTCAAATACTTGTGATATACATGACTTAGCTTCAACAGCATGCGAAACAAACGAGTTAGCTTCAAATCCATGCGAAACACATGATTTAGCTTCAAATAAATGCGAATTAGAAGGGTTATCTTCGAATCCATGCGAAACATATGATATAGCTTCAAATACTTGTGATATACATGATTTAGCTTCAACAGCATGCGAAACAAACGAGTTAGCTTCAAATTCATGCGAACACATGATTTAGCTTCAAATCAATGCGAAGTAGGAGGCTTATCTTCGAATCCATGCAAAACAAATGGTTTAGCTTCAAATACTTGTGATATACATGATATAGCTTCAACTGCAAGCGAAACAAACGAGTTAACTGCAAATCCATGCGAAACACATGATTTAGCTTCAAATCAATGCGAAATGGAAGGCTTATCTTCGAATCCATGCGAAACGAATAGTTCAGCTTCAAATACTTGTGATATACATGATTTAGCTTCAACAGCATGCGAAACAAACGAGTTCGATACAAATCCATGCGAAACACATGATTTAGCTTCAAATCAATGCGAAGTACATGGGTTATCTTCGAATCCATGCGAAACATATTTTTTAACTTCAAATACTTGTGATATACATGATTTATCTTCAACAGCATGGGAAACAAACGAGTTCGATTCAAATCCATGCGAAACACATGATTTAGTTTCAAATCAATGCGAAGTGGAAGGCTTATCGTCGAATCCATGCGAAACGAATAGTTTAGGTGCAAATACTTGTGATATACATGATTCAGCTTCAACTGCATGCGAAACAAACGAGGTAGCTTCAAATCCATGCGAAACATATGAATTAGCATCTAATCAATGCGAAGTAGAAGGCTGATCTTCGAATCCATGCGAAGCAAATGGTTTGGCTTCAAATACTTGTGATACACTTGATTTAGCTTCAACTGCATGCGAAACAAACAAGTTAACTTCAAATCCATGCGAAACACATGATTTAGCTTCAAATCAATGCGATGTGGAAGTCTAATCTTCGAATCCATGCGAAACAAATGATTTAGCTTCAAATACTTGTGATATACATGATTTAGCTTCAACAGCATGCGAAACAAACGAGTTAGCTTCAAGTCCAAGCGAAAAACATGATTTATCATCAAGTCAACGCGAAGTTGACGGCTTAGCTTCAAATCCATGCGAAACGAATGATTTAGCTTCACATACTTGAGAATATAAGTGATATAGCTTCAAATGCAGGTGAAACAAACGAGTTAGCTTCAAACCCATGCGAAACACATGTTTTAGCATCTAATCAATGCGAAGTAGAAGGCTGATCTTCGAATCCATGCGAAGCAAATTGTTATCTTCAAATACTTGTGATACACTTGATTTAGCTTCAACAGCATGCGAAATAAAAGAGTTAGCTTCAAATCCATGCGAAACACATGATTTAGCTTCAAATCAATGCGAAGTAGGTGGCTTATCTTCGATTCCATGCGATACAAATGGATTAGCTTCAAATACTTGTGATATACATGATTTAGCTTCAACAGCATGCGAAACAAAGGAGTTAGCTTCAAATCCAAGCGAAACACATGACTTATATTCAAATCAATGCGAAGTTGAAAGCTTAGCTTCAAATCCATGGGAATCAAATGGTTTAGCTTCAAATACTTGTGATATACATGATTTAGCTTCAACAACATGCGAAACAAACGAGTTTGCTTCAAGTCCAAACGAAAAACATGATTTAGCATCAAGTCAACGCGAAGTTGATGGCTTAGCTTCAAATCCATGCGAAACGAATGATTTAGCTTCACATACTTGAAAATGTAAGTGATATGGCTTCAAATGCAGGCGAAACAAACGAGTTAGCTTCAAATCCATGCGGAACCGATGATTTAGCTTCAAATCAATGCGAAGTGGAAGGCTTATCTTCGAATCCATGCGAAACGAATAGTTACGTTCAAATGCTTGTGATATACATGATTCAGCTTCAACTGCATGCGAAACAAACGAGTTAGCTTCAAATCCATGCGAAGCACATGATTTGGATTCAAATACTTGTGATACACTTGATTTAGCATCAACAGCATACGGAATAAACGAGTTAGCTACAAGTCCAAACGAAAAACATGATTTAGCATCAATTCAACGCGAAGTTGATGGCTTAGCTTCAAATCCATGCGAAACGAAAGATTTAGCTTCACATACTTGTGAATATAAGTGATATAGCTTCAAATGCAAGCGAAACAAACGAGTTAGCTTCAAACCCATGCGAAACACATGATTTAGCATCTAATAAATGCGAAGTAGAAGGCTGATCTTCGAATCCATGCGAAGCAAATGGTTTGGCTTCAAATACTTGTGATACACTTGATTTAGCTTCAACAGCATGCGAAACAAACGAGGTAGCTTCAAATCCATGCGAACACATGATTTAGCTTCAAATCAATGCGAAGTACATGGGTTATCATCGAATCCATGCGAAACAAATTGTTTAACTTCAAATACTTGTGATATACATGATTTAGCTTCAACAGCATTCGAAACAAACGAGTTCGATTCAAATCCATGCGAAACACATGATTTAGTTTCAAATCAATGCGAAGTGGAAGGCTTATCCTCGAATCCATGCGAAACGAATAGTTTAGGTTCAAATACTTGTGATATACATGATTCAGCTTCAACTGCATGCGAAACAAACGAGTTAGCTTCAAATCCATGAGAATCACATGATTTTGTTTCAAATCAATGCGAAGTAGGTGGCTTATTTTCGATTCCATGCGATACAAATGGTTTAGCTTCAAATACTTGTGATATACATGATTTAGCTTCAACAGCATGCGAAACAAACGAGTTAGCTTCAAATCCTTGCGAAACAAATGATTTAGCATCAAATCAATGCGAAGTAGAATGCTGATCTTCGAATCCATGCGAAGCAAATGGTTTAGCTTCAAATACTTGTGATATACATGATTTAGCTTCAACAGCATGCGAAAGAAACGAGTTAACTTCAAATCCATGCGAAACACATGAATTAGCTTCAAATCAATACGAATTAGAAGGGTTATCTTGGAATCCATGCGAAACGTATGATATAGCTTCAAATACTTGTGATATACATGATTTAGTTTCAACCGCATGCGAAACAAATGAGTTAGCTTCAAATCCAAGCGAAACACATGATTTAGCTTCAAATCAATGCGAAGTAGGAGGCTTATCTTCGAATCCAAGCGAATCAAATGATTTAGCTTCAAATACTTGTGATATACATGACTTAGCTTCAACAGCATGCGAAACAAACGAGTTAGCTTCAAATCCATGCGAAACACATGATTTAGCTTCAAATAAATGCGAATTAGAAGGGTTATCTTCGAATCCATGCGAAACATATGATATAGCTTCAAATACTTGTGATATACATGATTTAGCTTCAACAGCATGCGAAACAAACGAGTTAGCTTCAAATTCATGCGAACACATGATTTAGCTTCAAATCAATGCGAAGTAGGAGGCTTATCTTCGAATCCATGCGAAACAAATGGTTTAGCTTCAAATACTTGTGATATACATGATATAGCTTCAACTGCAAGCCAAACAAACGAGTTAACTGCAAATCCATGCGAAACACATGATTTAACTTCAAATCAATGCGAAGTAGAAGGGTTATCTTCGAATCCATGCGAAACAAATGGTTTAGCTTCAAATACTTGTGATATACCTGATTTAGCTTCAACTGCATGCGAAAAAAACGAGTTTGCTTAAAATCCATGCGGAACACATGATTTAGCCGTAAATCAATGCGAAGTAGAAGGCTTATCTTCGAATCCGTGGGAAACAAATGGTTTAGCTTCAAATACTTGTGATACATTTGATTTAGCTTCAACAGCATGCGAAAGAAACGAGTTATCTTCAAATACATGCGAAAGGCATGATTTAGCTTCAAATCAATGCGAAGTAGAAGGGTTATCTTCGATTCCAAGCGAAACAAATGGTTTACCTTGATACACCTGTGATATACATGATTTAGCTTCAACTACATACGAAAAAAAAGAGTTAGCTTCAAATCCATGCGAAACATATGATTTAACTTCAAATCAATGCGAAGTAGGTGGCTTATCTTCGATTCCATGCGATACAAATGGTTTAGCTTCAAATACTTGTGATATACATGATTTAGCTTCAGCAGCATGCGAAACAAACGAGTTAGCTTCAAATCCTTGCGAAACACATGATTTAGCTTCAAATCAATGCGAATTAGAAGGGTTATCTTCGAATCCATGCGAAACGTATGATATAGCTTCAAATACTTGTGATATACATGATTTAGTTTCAACCGCATGCGAAACAAACGAGTTAGCTTCAAATCCATGCGAACACATGATTTAGCTTCAAATCAATGCGAAGTAGGAGGCTTATCTTCGAATCCATGCGAAACAAATGGTTTAACTTCAAATACTTGTGATATACATGATTTAGCTTCAACAGCATGCGAAACAAAAGAGTTAGCTTCAAATCCATGCGGAACACATGATTTAGCTTCAAATCAATGCGAAGTGGAAGGCTTATCTTCGAATCCATGCGAAACGAATAGTTTAGCTTCAAATGCTTGTGATATACATGATTCAGCTTCAACTGCATGCGAAACAAACGAGTTAACTTCAAATCCATGCGAAACACATGATTTAGCATCTAATAACTGCGAAGTAGAAGGCCGATCTACGAATACATGCGAAGCAAATGGTTTAGCTTCAAATACTTGTGATACACTTGATTTAGCTTGAACAGCGTGCGAAACAAAGGAGTTAGATTCAAATCCGTGCGAACACATGATTTAGTTTCAAATCAATGCGAAGTAGGAGGCTTATCTTCGAATCCATGCGAAACAAATGGTTTTGTTTCAAATACTTGCGATATACATGATATAGCTTCAACTGCATGCGAAACAAACGAGTTAGCTTCAAATCCATGCGAAACACATGATTTAGCATCAAATCAATGCGAAGTAGACGGCTGATCTTCGAATCCATGCGAAACTAATGGTTTAGCTTCAAATACTTATGATATACATGATTTAGCTTCAACTGCATGCGAAACAAACGAGTTAGCTTCAAATCCTTGCGAAACACATGATTTAGCTTCAAATCAATGCGAATTAGAAGGGTTATCTTGGAATCCATGCGAAACGTATGATATAGCTTCAAATACTTGTGATATACATGATTTAGTTTCAACCGCATGCGAAACAAACGAGTTAGCTTCAAATCCAAGCGAAACACATGATTTAGCATCTAATAAATGCGAAGTAGAAGGCTGATCTTCGAATCCATGCGAAGCAAATGGTTTGGCTTGAAATACTTGTGATACACTTGATATAGCTTCAACAGCATTCGAAACAAACGAGTTCGATTCAAATCCATGCGAAACACATGATTTAGTTTCAAATCAATGCGAAGTGGAAGGCTTATCCTCGAATCCATGCGAAACAATTGGATTAGCTTCATATACTTGCGATATACATGATTTAGCTTCAACAGCATGCGAAATAAACGAGTTAGATTCAAATCCATGCGAAACACATGATTTAACTTCAAATCAATGCGAAGTAGAAGGGTTATCTTCGAATCCATGCGAAACAAATGGTTTAGCTGCAAATACTTGTGATATACATGATTTAGCTTCAACTGCATGCGAAACAAACGAGTTAACTTCAAATCCATGCGGAACACATGATTTAGCTGCAAATCAATGCGACGTGGAAGGCTTATCTTCGAATCCATGCGAAACGAATAGTTTAGCTTCAAATGCTTGTGATATACATGATTCAGCTTCAACTGCATGCGAAACAAACGAGTTAGCTTCAAATCCATGCGAAACACATGATTTAGCATCAAATCAATGCGAAGTAGACGGCTGATCTTCGAATCCATGCGAAACTAATGGTTTAGCTTCAAATACTTATGATATACATGATTTAGCTTCAACAGCATGCGAAACAAACGAGTTAGCTTCAAATCCATGAGAAACACATGATTTGGATTCAAATACTTGTGATACACTTGATTTAGCATCAACAGCATGCGGAATAAACGAGTTATCTTCAAATCCAAGCGAAACACATGATTTAGCTTCAAATTAATGCGAAGTAGATGGATTATCTTCGAATGCATGCGACAAATGATTTAGCTTCAAATACTTGTGATGTACATGATTTAGCTTCAACTGCATGCGAAAAAAACGTGTGTAGCTCCAAATCCATGCAAAACACATGATTTAGCTTCAAATCAATGCAAATTAGAAGGTTATCTTCGAATCCATGCGAAACATATGATATAGCTTCAAATACTTGTGATATACATGATTTAGATTCAACAGCATGCGAAACAACGAGTTAGCTTCAAATCCATGCGAAACACATGATTTAGCTTCAAAACAATGCGAAGTAGATGGATTATCTTCGAATCCATGCGAAACAAATGTTTTTATCTTCAAATACTTGTGATATACATGATTTAGCTTTAACAGCATGCGAAACAAACGAGTTATCATCAAATCCAATCGAAAACACATGATTTAGCTTCAAATGAATGCGAAGAACATGGATTATCTTCGAATCCATGCGAAACAAATGGTTTAGCTTCAAATACTTGTGATGTACATGATTTAGCTTCAACAGCATTCGAAACAAACGAGTTCGATTCAAATCCATGCGAAACACATGATTTAGTTTCAAATCAATGCGAAGTGGAAGGCTTATCCTCGAATCCATGCGAAACATTGGATTAGCTTCATATACTTGCGATATACATGATTTAGCTTCAACAGCATGCGAAATAAACGAGTTAGATTCAAATCCATGCGAAACACATGATTTAACTTCAAATCAATGCGAAGTAGAAGGGTTATCTTCGAATCCATGCGAAACAAATGGTTTAGCTGCAAATACTTGTGATATACATGATTTAGATTCAACTGCATGCGAAACAAACGAGTTAACTTCAAATCCATGCGAAACACATGATTTAGCTTCAAATCAATGCGAAGTGGAAGACTTACATTCGAATCCATGCGAAACGAATAGTTTAGCTTCAAATACTTGTGATATACATGATTTAGCTTTAACAGCATGCGAAACAAACGAGTTATCTTCAAATCCAATCGAAACACATGATTTAGCTTCAAATGAATGCGAAGAACATGGATTATCTTCGAATCCATGCGAAACAAATGGTTTAGCTTCAAATACTTGTGATGTACATGATTTAGTTTCAACTGCATGCGAAAAAAACGAGTTAGCTTCAAATCCATGCGGAACACATGATTTAGCTTCAAATCAATGCGAAGTGGAAGGCTTATCTTCGAATCCATGCGAAACAAATGGTTTAGCTGCAAATACTTGTGATACACATGATTTAGCTTCAACAGCATGCGAAATAAACGAGTTAGATCCAAATCCATGCGAAACACATGATTTAGCTTCAAATCAATGCGAAGTAGAAGGGTTATCTTGGAATCCATGCGAAACGTATGATATAGCTTCAAATACTTGTGATATACATGATTTAGTTTCAACCGCATGCGAAACGAACGAGTTGGCTTCAAATCCATGCGAAACACATGATTTAGCATCTAATCAATGCGAAGTAGAAGGCTGATCTTCGAATCCATGCGAAACAAATGGTTTAGCTTCAAATACTTGTGATACACTTGATTTAGCTTCAACAGCATGCGAAGCAAACGAATTAGCTTCAAATCCATGCGAACACATGATTTAGCTTCAAATCAATGCGAAGTAGGAGGCTTATCTTCGAATCCATGCGAAACAAATGGTATAACTTCAAATACTTGTGATATACATGATTTAGCTTCAACAGCATGCGAAACAAAAGAGTTAGCTTCAAATCCATGCGGAACACATGATTCAGCTGCAAATCAATGCGAAGTGGAAGGCTTATCTTCGAATCCATACGAAACGAATAGTTTAGCTTCAAATGCTTGTGATATACATGATTCAGCTTCAACTGCATGCGAAACAAACGAGTTAGCTTCAAATCCATGCGAAACACATGATTTAGCATCTAATAACTGCGAAGTAGAAGGCCGATCTACGAATACATGCGAAGCAAATGGTTTAGCTTCAAATACTTGTGATACACTTGATTTAGCTTGAACAGCGTGCGAAACAAACGAGTTAGATTCAAATCCGTGCGAACACATGATTTAGCTTCAAATCAATTTCGAAGTAGGAGGCTTATCTTCGAATCCATGCGAAACAAATGCTTTAGCTTCAAATACTTGTAATATACATGATTTAGCTTCAACAGCATGCGAAACAAACGAGTTAGCTTCAAATCCATGCGAAACACATGACTTATATTCAAATCAATGCGAAGTTGAAAGCTTAGCTTCAAATCCATGGGAATCAAATGGTTTAGCTTCAAATACTTGTGATATACATGATTTAGCTTCAACAACGTGCGAAACAAACGAGTTTGCTTCAAGTCCAAACGAAAAACATGATTTAGCATCAAGTCAACGCGAAGTTGATGGCTTAGCTTCAAATCCATGCGAAACGAATGATTTAGCTTCACATACTTGAAAATATAAGTGATATGGCTTCAAATGCAGGCGAAACAAACGAGTTAGCTTCAAATCCATGCGGAACCGATGATTTAGCTTCAAATGAATGCGAAGTGGAAGGCTTATCTTCGAATCCATGCGAAACGAATAGTTACGTTCAAATGCTTGTGATATACATGATTCAGCTTCAACTGCATGCGAAACAAACGAGTTAGCTTCAAATCCATGCGAAACACATGATTTGGATTCAAATACTTGTGATACACTTGATTTAGCATCAAAAGCATGCGGAATAAACGAGTTAGCTTCAAGTCCAAACGAAAAACATGATTTAGCATCAATTCAACGCGAAGTTGATGGCTTAGCTTCAAATCCATGCGAAACGAAAGATTTAGCTTCACATACTTGTGAATATAAGTGATATAGCTTCAAATGCAGGCGAAACAAACGAGTTAGCTTCAAACCCATGCGAAACACATGATTTAGCATCTAATAAATGCGAAGTAGAAGGCTGATCTTCGAATCCATGCGAAGCAAATGGTTTGGCTTCAAATACTTGTGATACACTTGATATAGCTTCAACAGCATGCGAAACAAACGAGGTAGCTTCAAATCCATGCGAACACATGATTTAGCTTCAAATCAATGCGAAGTACATGGGTTATCATCGAATCCATGCGAAACAAATTGTTTAACTTCAAATACTTGTGATATACATGATTTAGCTTCAACAGCATTCGAAACAAACGAGTTCGATTCAAATCCATGCGAAACACATGATTTAGTTTCAAATCAATGCGAAGTGGAAGGCTTATCCTCGAATCCATGCGAAACAATTGGATTAGCTTCATATACTTGCGATATACATGATTTAGCTTCAACAGCATGCGAAATAAACGAGTTAGATTCAAATCCATGCGAAACACATGATTTAACTTCAAATCAATGCGAAGTAGAAGGGTTATCTTCGATTCCATGCGAAACAAATGGTTTAGCTGCAAATACTTGTGATATACATGATTTAGCTTCAACTGCATGCGAAACAAACGAGTTAACTTCAAATCCATGCGAAACACATGATTTAGCTTCAAATCAATGCGAAGTGGAAGACTTACCTTCGAATCCATGCGAAACGAATAGTTTAGCTTCAAATACTTGTGATATACATGGTTCAGCTTCAAGTGCATGTGAAACAAACGAGTTAGCTTCAAATCCATGCGAAACACATGATTTAGCTTCAAATCAATGCGAAGTAGGAGGCTTATCTTCGAATCCATGCGAAACAAATGATATAGCTTCAAATACTTGTGATATACACGATTTAGCTTCAACAGCATGCGAAACAAAAGAGTTAGATTCAAATCCATGCGAAACACATGATTTAGCTTCAAATCAATGCGAAGTGGAAGGCTTATCTTCGAATCCATGCGAAACGAATATTTTAGCTTCAAATAGTTGTGATATACATGATTCAGCTTCAACTGCATGCGAAACAAACGAGTTAGAATCAAATCCATGCGATACACATGATTTAGATTAAAATCAATGCGAAGTAGAAGGCTTATCTTCGAATCCATGCGAAACAAATGGTTTAGCTGCAAATACTTGTGATATACATGATTTAGCTTCAACTGCATGCGAAAAAAAACGAGTTTAGCTTCAAATCCATGCGAAACACATGATTTAGCTTCAAATCAATTCGATTTAGAAGGGTTATCTTCGAATCCATGCGAAACATATGATATAGCTTCAAATATTTGTGATATACATGATTTAGATTCAACAGCATGCGAAACAAACGAGTTAGCTTCAAATCCATGCGAAACACATGATTTAGCTTCAAATCAATGCGAAGTAGATGGATTATCTTCGAATCCATGCGAAACAAATGGTTTATCTTCAAATACTTGTGATATACATGATTTAGCTTTAATAGCATGCGAAACAAATGAGTTATCTTCAAATCCAATCGAAACACATAATTTAGCTTCAAATGAATGCGAAGAACATGGATTATTTTCGAATCCATGCGAAACAAATGGTTTAGCTTCAAATACTTGTGATGTACATGATTTAGCTTCAACTGCATGCGAAAAAAACGAGTTAGCTTCAAATCCATGCGAAACACATGATTTAGCATCTAATCAATGAGAAGTGGAAGGCTGATCTTCGAATCCATGCGAAGCAAATGGTTTAGCTTCAAATACTTGTGATACACTTGATTTAGCTTCAACAGCGTGCGAAACAAACGAGTTAGATTCAAATCCATGCGAAACGCATGATTTAGCTTCAAATCAATGCGAAGTAGAAGGCTTATCTTCGAATCCATGCGAAACAAATGGTTTAGCTTCAAATACTTGTGATATACATGATTTAGCTTCAACAGCATGCGAAACAAACGAGTTAGCTTCAAATCCAAGCGAGACACATGATTTAGCCTCAAATCAATGTGAAGTAGAAGGCTTAGATTCGAATAAATGCGAAACAAATGGTTTAGCATCAAATACTTGTGAAATACATGATTTAGCTTCAACAACATGCGAAACAAACGAGCTAGCTTCAAGTCCAAACTAAAAACATGATTTAGCATCAAGTCAACGCGAAGTTGATGGCTTAGCTTCAAATCCATGCTAAACGAATGATTTCGCTTCACATACTTGTGAATATAAGTGATATAGCTTCAAATGCAGGCGAAACAAACGAGGTAGCTTCAAATGCATGCGAACACATGATTTAGCTTCAAATCAATGCGAAGATGGAGGCTTATCTTCGAATCCATGCGAAACAAATGGTTTAGCTTCATATACTTGTGATATACATGACTTAGCTTCAACAGCATGCGAAACAAACGAGTTAGCTTCAAATCCATGCGAAACACATGATTTAGCTTCAAATCAATGCGAATTAGAAGGGTTATCTTCGAATCCATGCGAAACATATGATATAGCTTCAAATACTTGTGATGTACATGATTTAGCTTCAATGCATGCGAAACAAACGTGTTAAATTCAAATCCTTGCGAAACACATGACTTATATTCAAATCAATGCGAAGTTGAAAGCTTAGCTTCAAATCCATGGGAATCAAATGGTTTAGCTTCAAATACTTGTGATATACATGATTTAGCTTCAACAACATGCGAAACAAACGAGTTTGCTTCAAGTCCAAACGAAAAACATGATTTAGCATCAAGTCAACGCGAAGTTGATGGCTTAGCTTCAAATCCATGCGAAACGAATGATTTAGCTTCACATACTTGAAAATATAAGTGATATGGCTTCAAATGCAGGCGAAACAAACGAGTTAGCTTCAAATCCATGCGGAACCGATGATTTAGCTTCAAATCAATGCGAAGTGGAAGGCTTATCTTCGAATCCATGCGAAACGAATAGTTACGTTCAAATGCTTGTGATATACACGATTCAGCTTCAACTGCATGCGAAACAAACGAGTTAGCTTCAAATCCATGCGAAACACATGATTTGGATTCAAATACTTGTGATACACTTGATTTAGCATCAACAGCATGCGGAATAAACGAGTTAGCTTCAAGTCCAAACGAAAAACATGATTTAGCATCAATTCAACGCGAAGTTGATAGCTTAGCTTCAAATCCATGCGAAACGAAATATTTAGCTTCACATACTTGTGAATATAAGTGATATAGCTTCAAATGCAGGCGAAACAAACGAGTTAGCTTCAAACCCATGCGAAACACATGATTTAGCATCTAATAAATGCGAAGTAGAAGGCTGATCTTCGAATCCATGCGAAGCAAATGGTTTGGCTTCAAATACTTGTGATACACTTGATATAGCTTCAACAGCATGCGAAACAAACGAGGTAGCTTCAAATCCATGCGAACACATGATTTAGCTTCAAATCAATGCGAAGTACATGGGTTATCATCGAATCCATGCGAAACAAATTGTTTAACTTCAAATACTTGTGATATACATGATTTAGCTTCAACAGCATTCGAAACAAACGAGTTCGATTCAAATCCATGCGAAACACATGATTTAGTTTCAAATCAATGCGAAGTGGAAGGCTTATCCTCGAATCCATGCGAAACAATTGGATTAGCTTCATATACTTGCGATATACATGATTTAGCTTCAACAGCATGCGAAATAAACGAGTTAGATTCAAATCCATGCGAAACACATGATTTAGCTTCAAATCAATGCGAAGTGGAAGACTTACCTTCGAATCCATGCGAAACGAATAGTTTAGCTTCAAATACTTGTGATATACATGGTTCAGCTTCAAGTGCATGCGAAACAAACGAGTTAGCTTCAAATCCATGCGAAACACATGATTTAGCTTCAAATCAATGCGAAGTAGGAGGCTTATCTTCGAATCCATGCGAAACAAATGGTTTAGCTTCAAATACTTGTGATATACATGATTTAGCTTCAACAGCATGCGAAACAAACGAGTTATCTTCAAATCCAAGCGAAACACATGATTTAGCTTCAAATTAATGCGAAGTAGATGGATTATCTTCGAATGCATGCGACAAATGATTTAGCTTCAAATACTAGTGATGTACATGATTTAGCTTCAACTGCATGCGAAACAAACGAGTTATCTTCAAATCCAAGCGAAACACATGATTTAGCTTCAAATTAATGCGAAGTAGATGGATTATCTTCGAATGCATGCGACAAATGATTTAGCTTCAAATACTTGTGATGTACATGATTTAGCTTCAACTGCATGCGAAAAAAACGTGTGTAGCTTCAAATCCATGCTAAACACATGATTTAGCTTCAAATCAATGCGAATTAGAAGGGTTATCTTCGAATCCATGCGAAACATATGATATAGCTTCAAATACTTGTGATATACATGATTTAGATTCAACAGCATGCGAAACAAACGAGTTAGCTTCAAATCCATGCGAAACACATGATTTAGCTTCAAAACAATGCGAAGTAGATGGATTATCTTCGAATCCATGCGAAACAAATGGTTTATCTTCAAATACTTGTGATATACATGATTTAGCTTTAACAGCATGCGAAACAAACGAGTTATCTTCAAATCCAATCGAAACACATGATTTAGCTTCAAATGAATGCGAAGTGGAAGACTTACCTTCGAATCCATGCGAAACGAATAGTTTAGCTTCAAATACTTGTGATATACATGGTTCAGCTTCAACTGCATGCGAAACAAACGAGTTAGCTTCAAATCCATGCGAAACACATGATTTTGCTTCAAATCAATGCGAAGTAGGAGGCTTATCTTCGAATCCATGCGAAACAAATGGTTTAGCTTCAAATACTTGTGATATACATGATTTAGCTTCAACAGCATGCGAAACAAACGAGTTATCTTCAAATCCAAGCGAAACACATGATTTAGCTTCAAATTAATGCGAAGTAGATGGATTATCTTCGAATGCACGCGACAAATGATTTAGCTTCAAATACTTGTGATGTACATGATTTAGCTTCAACTGCATGCGAAAAAAACGTGTGTAAATTCAAATCCATGCGAAACACATGATTTAGCTTCTAATCAATGCGAATTAGAAGGGTTATCTTCGAATCCATGCGAAACATATGATATAGCTTCAAATACTTGTGATATACATGATTTAGATTCAACATAATGCGAAACAAACGAGTTAACTTCAAATCCATGCGAAACACATGATTTAGCTTCAAATCAATGCGAAGTGGAAGACTTACATTCGAATCCATGCGAAACGAATAGTTTAGCTTCAAGTACTTGTGATATACATGATTTAGCTTTAACAGCATGCGAAACAAACGAGTTATCATCAAATCCAATCGAAACACATGATTTAGCTTCAAATGAATGCGAAGAACATGGATTATCTTCGAATCCATGCGAAACAAATGGTTTAGCTTCAAATACTTGTGATGTACATGATTTAGCTTCAACAGCATTCGAAACAAACGAGTTCGATTCAAATCCATGCGAAACACATGATTTAGTTTCAAATCAATGCGAAGTGGAAGGCTTATCCTCGAATCCATGCGAAACAATTGGATTAGCTTCATATACTTGCGATATACATGATTTAGCTTCAACAGCATGCGAAATAAACGAGTTAGATTCAAATCCATGCGAAACACATGATTTAACTTCAAATCAATGCGAAGTAGATGGGTTATCTTCGAATCCATGCGAAACAAATGGTTTAGCTGCAAATACTTGTGATATACATGATTTAGCTCCAACTGCATGCGAAACAAACGAGTTAACTTCAAATCCATGCGAAACACATGATTTAGCTTCAAATCAATGCGAAGTGGAAGACTTACATTCGAATCCATGCGAAACGAATAGTTTAGCTTCAAATACTTGTGATATACATGATTTAGCTTTAACAGCATGCGAAACAAACGAGTTATCTACAAATCCAATCGAAACACATGATTTAGCTTCAAATGAATGCGAAGAACATGGATTATCTTCGAATCCATGCGAAACAAATGGTTTAGCTTCAAATACTTGTGATGTACATGATTTAGCTTCAACTGCATGCGAAAAAAACGCGTTAGCTTCAAATCCATGCGGAACACATGATTTAGCTTCAAATCAATGCGAAGTGGAAGGCTTATCTTCGAATCCATGCGAAACAAATGGTTTAGCTGCAAATACTTGTGATACACATGATTTAGCTTCAACAGCATGCGAAACGAACGAGTTGGCTTCAAATCCATGCGAAACACATGATTTAGCATCTAATCAATGCGAAGTAGAAGGCTGATCTTCGAATCCATGCGAAGCAAATGGTTTGGCTTCAAATACTTGTGATACACTTGATTTAGCTTCAACAGCATGCGAAGCAAACGAGTTAGCTTCAAATCCATGCGAACACATGATTTAGCTTCAAATCAATGCGAAGTAGGAGGCTTATCTTCGAATCCATGCGAATCAAATGGTATAACTTCAAATACTTGTGATATACATGATTTAGCTTCAACAGCATGCGAAACAAAAGAGTTAGCTTCAAATCCATGCGGAACACATGATTCAGCTGCAAATCAATGCAAAGTGGAAGGCTTATCTTCGAATCCATACGAAACGAATAATTTAGCTTCAAATGCTTGTGATATACATTATTCAGCTTCAACTGCATGCGAAACAAACGAGTTAGCTTCAAATCCATGCGAAACACATGATTTAGCATCTAATAACTGCGAAGTAGAAGGCCGATCTACGAATACATGCGAAGCAAATGGTTTAGCTTCAAATACTTGTGATACACTTGATTTAGCTTGAACAGCGTGCGAAACAAACGAGTTAGATTCAAATCCGTGCGAACACATGATTTAGTTTCAAATCAATGCGAAGTAGGAGGCTTATCTTCGAATCCATGCGAAACAAATGGTTTTGCTTCAAATACTTGCGATATACATGATATAGCATCAGCTGCATGCGAAACAAACGAGTTAGCTTCAAAACCATGCGAAACACATGATTTAGCATCAAATCAATGCGAAGTAGACGGCTGATCTTCGAATCCATGCGAAACTAATGGTTTAGCTTCAAATACTTATGATATACATGATTTAGCTTCAACTGCATGCGAAACAAACGAGTTAGCTACAAATCCATCTGAAACAAATGATTTAGCATCAAATGAATGCGAAGTAGAAGGGTTATCTTCGAATCCATGCGAAACAAATGATATAGCTTCAAATACTTGTGATATACATGATTTAGTTTCAACAGCATGCGAAACAAACGAGTTAGATTCAAATCCATGCGAACACATGATTTAGCTTCAAATCAATTTCGAAGTAGGAGGCTTATCTTCGAATCCATGCGAAACAAATGCTTTAGCTTCAAATACTTGTAATATACATGATTTAGCTTCAACAGCATGCGAAACAAACGAGTTAGCTTCAAATCCATGCGAAACACATGACTTATATTCAAATCAATGCGAAGTTGAAAGCTTAGCTTCAAATCCATGGGAATCAAATGGTTTAGCTTCAAATACTTGTGATATACATGATTTAGCTTCAACAACATGCGAAACAAACGAGTTTGCTTCAAGTCCAAACGAAAAACATGATTTAGCAACAAGTCAACGCGAAGTTGATAGCTTAGCTTCAAATACATGCGAAACGAATGATTTAGCTTCACATACTTGAAAATATAAGTGATATGGCTTCAAATGCAGGCGAAACAAACGAGTTAGCTTCAAATCCATGCGGAACCGATGATTTAGCTTCAAATCAATGCGAAGTGGAAGGCTTATCTTCGAATCCATGCGAAACGAATAGTTACGTTCAAATGCTTGTGATATACATGATTCAGCTTCAACTGCATGCGAAACAAACGAGTTAGCTTCAAATCCATGCGAAACACATGATTTGGATTCAAATACTTGTGATACACTTGATTTAGCATCAACAGCATGCGGAATAAACGAGTTAGCTTCAAGTCCAAACGAAAAACATGATTTAGCATCAATTCAACGCGAAGTTGATGGCTTAGCTTCAAATCCATGCGAAACGAAAGATTTAGCTTCACATACTTGTGAATATAAGTGATATAGCTTCAAATGCAGGCGAAACAAACGAGTTAGCTTCAAACCCATGCGAAACACATGATTTAGCATCTAATAAATGCGAAGTAGAAGGCTGATCTTCGAATCCATGCGAAGCAAATGGTTTGGCTTCAAATACTTGTGATACACTTGATATAGCTTCAACAGCATGCGAAACAAACGAGGTAGCTTCAAATCCATGCGAACACATGATTTAGCTTCAAATCAATGCGAAGTACATGGGTTATCATCGAATCCATGCGAAACAAATTGTTTAACTTCAAATACTTGTGATATACATGATTTAGCTTCAACAGCATTCGAAACAAACGAGTTCGATTCAAATCCATGCGAAACACATGATTTAGTTTCAAATCAATGCGAAGTGGAAGGCTTATCCTCGAATCCATGCGAAACAATTGGATTAGCTTCATATACTTGCGATATACATGATTTAGCTTCAACAGCATGCGAAATAAACGAGTTAGATTCAAATCCATGCGAAACACATGATTTAACTTCAAATCAATGCGAAGTAGAAGGGTTATCTTCGATTCCATGCGAAACAAATGGTTTAGCTGCAAATACTTGTGATATACATGATTTAGCTTCAACTGCATGCGAAACAAACGAGTTAACTTCAAATCCATGCGAAACACATGATTTAGCTTCAAATCAATGCGAAGTGGAAGACTTACCTTCGAATCCATGCGAAACGAATAGTTTAGCTTCAAATACTTGTGATATACATGGTTCAGCTTCAAGTGCATGCGAAACAAACGAGTTAGCTTCAAATCCATGCGAAACACATGATTTAGCTTCAAATCAATGCGAAGTAGGAGGCTTATCTTCGAATCCATGCGAAACAAATGGTTTAGCTTCAAATACTTGTGATATACATGATTTAGCTTCAACAGCATGCGAAACAAACGAGTTATCTTCAAATCCAAGCGAAACACATGATTTAGCTTCAAATTAATGCGAAGTAGATGGATTATCTTCGAATGCATGCGACAAATGATTTAGCTTCAAATACTTGTGATGTACATGATTTAGCTTCAACTGCATGCGAAAAAAACGTGTGTAGCTTCAAATCCATGCGAAACACATGATTTAGCTTCAAATCAATGCGAATTAGAAGGGTTATCTTCGAATCCATGCGAAACAAACGAGTTAGCTTCAAATCCATGCGAAACACATGATTTAGCTTCAAAACAATGCGAAGTAGATGGATTATCTTCGAATCCATGCGAAACAAATGGTTTATCTTCAAATACTTGTGATATACATGATTTAGCTTTAACAGCATGCCAAACAAACGAGTTATCTTCAAATCCAATCGAAACACATGATTTAGCTTCAAATGAATGCGAAGAACATGGATTATCTTCGAATCCATGCGAAACAAATGGTTTAACTTCAAATACTTGTGATATACATAATTTAGCTTCAACAGCATGCGAAACAAAAGAGTTAGCTTCAAATCCATGCGGAACACATGATTTAGCTTCAAATCAATGCGAAGTGGAAGGCTTATCTTCGAATCCATGCGAAACAAATGGTTTAGCTGCAAATACTTGTGATACACATGATTTAGATTCAACAGCATGCGAAACGAACGAGTTATCTTCAAATCCAATCGAAACACATGATTTAGCTTCAAATGAATGCGAAGAACATGGATTATCTTCGAATCCATGCGAAACAAATGGTTTAGCTTCAAATACTTGAGATATACATGACTTAGCATCAACAGCATGCGAAACAAACGAGTTAGCTTCAAATCCATGCGAAACACATGATTTAGCATCTAATCAATGCGAAGTAGAAGGCTGATCTTCGAATCCATGCGAAACAAATGGTTTAGCTTCAAATACTTGTGATACACTTGATTTAGCTTCAACAGCATGCGAAGCAAACGAGTTAGCTTCAAATCCATGCGAACACATGATTTAGCTTCAAATCAATGCGAAGTAGGAGGCTTATCTTCGAATCCATGCGAAACAAATGGTTTAACTTCAAATACTTGTGATATACATAATTTAGCTTCAACAGCATGCGAAACAAAAGAGTTAGCTTCAAATCCATGCGGAACACATGATTTAGCTTCAAATCAATGCGAAGTGGAAGGCTTATCTTCGAATCCATGCGAAACGAATAGTTTAGCTTCAAATGCTTGTGATATACATGATTCAGCTTCAACTGCATGCGAAACAAACGAGTTAGCTTCAAATCCATGCGAAACACATGATTTAGCATCTAATAACTGCGAAGTAGAAGGCCGATCTACGAATACATGCGAAGCAAATGGTTTAGCTTCAAATACTTGTGATACACTTGATTTAGCTTGAATAGCGTGCGAAACAAACGAGTTAGATTCAAATCCATGCGAACACATGATTTAGTTTCAAATCAATGCGAAGTAGGAGGCTTATCTTCGAATCCATGCGAAACAAATGGTTTTGCTTCAAATGCTTGCGATATACATGATATAGCTTCAACTGCATGCGAAACAAACGAGTTAGCTTCAAATCCATGCGAAACACATGATTTAGCATCAAATCAATGCGAAGTAGACGGCTGATCTTCGAATCCATGCGAAACTAATGGTTTAGCTTCAAATACTTATGATATACATGATTTAGCTTCAACTGCATGCGAAACAAACGAGTTAGCTACAAATCCATCTGAAACACATGATTTAGCATCAAATGAATGCGAAGTAGAAGGGTTATCTTCGAATCCATGCGAAACAAATGATATAGCTTCAAATACTTGTGATATACATGATTTAGTTTCAACAGCATGCGAAACAAACGATTTAGATCCAAATCCATGCGAAACACATTATTTAGCTTCAAATCAATGCGAAGTAGAAGGGTTATCTTCGAATCCATGCGAAGCAAATGGTTTAGCTGCAAATACTTGTGATATACATGATTTAGCTTCAACTGCATGCGAAACAAACGAGTTAACTTCAAATCCATGCGAAACACATGATTTAGCTTCAAATCAATGCGAAGTGGAAGGCTTATCTTCGAATCCATGCGAAACAAATGGATTAGATTCATATACTTGTGATACACATGATTTAGATTCAACAGCATGCGAAAAAAACGAGTTAGCTTCAAATCCATGCGAAACACATGATTTAGCATCTAATCAATGGGAAGTAGAAGGCTGATTTTCGAATCCATGCGAAGCAAATGGTTTGGCTTCAAATACTTGTGATACACTTGATTTAGCTTCAACAGCATGCGAAACAAACGAGTTAGATTCAAATCCATGCGAAACACATGATTTAGCTTCAAATCAATGCGAAGTAGATGGCTTATCTTCGAATACATGCGAAACAAATGGATTAGCTTCATATACTTGTGATATACATGATGTAGCTTCAACAGCATACGAAATAAACGAGTTAGATTCAAATCCATGCGAAACACATGATTTAGCTTCAAATCAATGCGAAGTGGAAGACTTACCTTCGAATCCATGCGAAACGAATAGTTTAGCTTCAAATACTTGTGATATACATGGTTCAGCTTTAACTGCATGCGAAACAAACGAGTTAGCTTCAAATCCATGCGAAACACATGATTTAGCTTCAAATCAATGCGAAGTGGAAGGCTTATCTTCGAATCCATGCGAAACGAATAGTTTAGCTTCAAATACTTGTGATATACATGATTCAGCTTCAAATGCATGCGAAACAAACGAGTTAGCTTCAAATCCATGCGAAACACATGATTTAGCTTCAAATCAATGCGAAGTAGGAGGCTTATCTTCGAATCCATGCGAAACAAATGATATAGCTTCAAATACTTGTGATATACACGATTTAGCTTCAACAGCATGCGAAACAAAAGAGTTAGATTCAAATCCATGCGAAACACATGATTTAGCTTCTAATCAATGCGAAGTGGAAGGCTTATCTTCGAATCCATGCGAAACGAATAGTTTAGCTTCAAATACTTGTGATATACATGATTTAGCTTTAACAGCATGCGAAACAAACGAGTTATCTTCAAATCCAATCGAAACACATGATTTAGCTTCAAATGAATGCGAAGAACATGGATTATCTTCGAATCCATGCGTAACAAATGGATTAGCTTCAAATACTTGTGATGTACATGATTTAGCTTCAACTGCATGCGAAAAAAACGAGTTAGCTTCAAATCCATGCGAAACACATGATTTAGCTTCAAATCAATGCGAAGTGGAAGGCTTATCTTCGAATCCATGCGAAACAAATGGATTAGATTCATATACTAATGATACACATGATTTAGCTTCAACAGCATGCGAAATAAACGAGTTAGATCCAAATCCATGCGAAACACATGATTTAGCTTCAAATCAATGCGAAGTAGAAGGGTTATCTTCGAATCCATGCGAAACAAATGGTTTAGCTGCAAATACTTGTGATATACATGATTTAGCTTCAACTGCATGCGAAACAAACGAGTTAACTTCAAATCCATGCGAAACACATGATTTAGCTTCAAATCAATGCGAAGTGGAAGGCTTATCTTCGAATCCATGCGAAACGAATAGTTTAGCTTCAAATACTTGTGATATACATGATTCAGCTTCAACTGCATGCGAAACAAACGAGTTAGAATCAAATCCATGCGATACACATGATTTAGATTAAAATCAATGCGAAGTAGAAGGCTCATCTTCGAATCCATGCGAAACAAATGGTTTAGCTGCAAATACTTGTGATACACTTGATTTAGCTTCAACAGCATGCGAAACAAACGAGTTAGATTCAAATCCATGCGAAACTCATGATTTAGCTTCAAATCAATGCGAAGTAGATGGCTTATCTTCGAATACATGCGAAACAAATGGATTAGCTTCATATACTTGTGATATACATGATTTAGCTTCAACAGCATACGAAATAAACGAGTTAGATTCAAATCCATGCGAAACACATGATTTAACTTGAAATCAATGCGAAGTAGAAGGGTTATTTTCGAATCCATGCGAAACAAATGATATAGCTTCAAATACTTGTGATATACACGATTTAGCTTCAACAGCATGCGAAACAAAAGAGTTAGATTCAAATCCATGCGAAACACATGATTTAGCTTCAAATCAATGCGAAGTGGAAGGCTTATCTTCGAATCCATGCGAAACGAATATTTTAGCTTCAAATAGTTGTGATATACATGATTCAGCTTCAACTGCATGCGAAACAAACGAGTTAGAATCAAATCCATGCGATACACATGATTTAGATTAAAATCAATGCGAAGTAGAAGGCTTATCTTCGAATCCATGCGAAACAAATGGTTTAGCTGCAAAAACTTGTGATATACATGATTTAGCTTCAACTGCATGCGAAAAGAACGAGTTTAGCTTCAAATCCATGCGAAACACATGATTTAGCTTCAAATCAATTCGATTTAGAAGGGTTATCTTCGAATCCATGCGAAACATATGATATAGCTTCAAATATTTGTGATATACATGATTTAGATTCAACAGCATGCGAAACAAACGAGTTAGCTTCAAATCCATGCGAAACACATGATTTAGCTTCAAATCAATGCGAAGTAGATGGATTATCTTCGAATCCATGCGAAACAAATGGTTTATCTTCAAATACTTGTGATATACATGATTTAGCTTTAATAGCATGCGAAACAAATGAGTTATCTTCAAATCCAATCGAAACACATAATTTAGCTTCAAATGAATGCGAAGAACATGGATTATCTTCGAATCCATGCGAAACAAATGGTTTAGCTTCAAATACTTGTGATGTACATGATTTAGCTTCAACTGCATGCGAAAAAAACGAGTTAGCTTCAAATCCATGCGAAACACATGATTTAGCATCTAATCAATGCGAAGTGGAAGGCTGATCTTCGAATCCATGCGAAGCAAATGGTGTAGCTTCAAATACTTGTGATACACTTGATTTAGCTTCAACAGCGTGCGAAACAAACGAGTTAGATTCAAATCCATGCGAAACGCATGATTTAGCTTCAAATCAATGCGACGTAGAAGGCTTATCTTCGAATCCATGCGAAACAAATGGTTTAGGTGCAAATACTTGTGATATACATGATTTAGCTTCAACAGCAATCGAAACAAACGAGTTAGCTTCAAATCCATGCGAACAGATGATTTAGCTTCAAATCAATGCGAAGTAGGAGGCTTATCTTCGAATCCATGCGAAACAAATGGTTTAGCTTCAAATACTTGTGATATACATGATATAGCTTCAACTGCATGCGAAACAAACGAGTTAATTTCAAATCCATGAGAAACACATTATTTAGCTTCAAATCAATGCGAAGTGGAAGGCTTATCTTCGAATCCATGCGAAACGAATAGTTTAGCTTCAAATACTTGTGATATACATGATTTAGCTTCAACAGCATGCGAAACAAACGAGTTAGCATCAAATCCATGCGATACACATGATTTAGATTAAAGTCAATGCGAAGTAGAAGGCTTATCTTCGAATCCATGCGAAACAAATGGTTTAGCTTCAAATACTTGTGATATACATGATTTAGCTTCAACAGCATGCGAAACAAACGAGTTAGCTTCAAATCCAAGCGAGACACATGATTTAGCCTCAAATCAATGTGAAGTAGAAGGCTTAGATTCGAATAAATGCGAAACAAATGGTTTAGCATCAAATACTTGTGAAATACATGATTTAGCTTCAACAACATGCGAAACAAACGAGCTAGCTTCAAGTCCAAACTAAAAATATGATTTAGCATCAAGTCAACGCGAAGTTGATGGCTTAGCTTCAAATCCATGCTAAACGAATGATTTCGCTTCACATACTTGTGAATATAAGTGATATAGCTTCAAATGCAGGCGAAACAAACGAGGTAGCTTCAAATGCATGCGAACACATGATTTAGCTTCAAATCAATGCGAAGATGGAGGCTTATCTTCGAATCCATGCGAAACAAATGGTTTAGCTTCATATACTTGTGATATACATGACTTAGCTTCAACAGCATGCGAAACAAACGAGTTAGAATCAAATCCATGCGATACACATGATTTAGATTAAAATCAATGCGAAGTAGAAGGCTTATCTTCGAATCCATGCGAAACAAATGGTTTAGCTTCAAATACTTGTGATATACATGATTTAGCTTCAACAGCATGCGAAACAAACGAGTTAGCTTCAAGTCCAACCGAAAAACATGATTTATCATCAAGTCAACGCTAAGTTGTCGGCTTAGCTTCAAATCCATGCGAAACGAATGATTTAGCTTCACATACTTGGGAATATAAGTGATACAGCTTCAAATGCAGGCGAAACAAACTAGATAGCTTCAAACCCATGCGAAACACATGATTTAGCATCTAATCAATGCGAAATAGAAGGCTGATCTTCGTATCCATGCGAAACGAATAGTTTAGCTTCAAATACTTGTGATATACATGATTCAGCTTCAACTGCATGCGAAACAAACGAGTTAGCTTCAAATCCATGCGGAACACATGATTTAGCTTCAAATCAATGCGAAGTAGAAGGCTTATCTTCGAATCCATGCGAAACAAATGATATAGCTTCAAATACATGTGATGTACATAATTTAGCTACAACAGCATGCGAAACAAACGAGTTAGATTCAAATCCATGCGAAACACATGATTTAGCTTCAAATCAATGCGAAGTAGAAGGCTTATCTTCGAATCCATGCGAAACAAATGATATAGCTTCAAATACATGTGATGTACATGATTTAGCTTGAACTGCATGCGAAAAAAACGAGTTAGCTTCAAAACCAAGCGAAACACATGATTTAGCCTCAAATCAATGCGAAGTAGAAGGCTTAGCTTCGAAACCATGCGAAACAAGTGGTTTAGCTTCAAATACTTGTGATATACATGATTTAGCTTCAACAGCATGCGAAACAAACGAGTTAACTTCAAATCCATGCGAAACACATGGTTTAGCTTCAAATCAGTGCGTAGTAGGAGGCTTATATTCGATCCCATGCTATACAAATGGTTTAGCTTCAAATATTTGTGATATACATGATTTAGCTTCAACAGCATGCGAAACAAACGAGTTAGCTTCAAATCCATGCGAAACACATGATTTAGCTTCAAATCAATGCGAATTAGAAGGGTTGTCTTGGAATCCATGCGAAACGTATGATATAGCTTCAAATAATTGTGATATACATGATTTAGCTTCAACAGCATGTGAAAAAAACGAGTTAGCTTCAAAACCAAGCGAAACAAATGATTTAGCCTCAAATCAATGCGAAGTAGAAGGCTTAGCTTCGAATAAATGCGAAACAAATGGTTTAGCTTCAAATACTTGTGATATATATGATTTAGCTTCAACAGCATGCGAAACAAACGAGTTAGCTTCAAATCCATGCGAAACACATGATTTATCTTCAAATCAATGCGAAGTAGGAGGCTTCTCTTCGATCCCATGCGATACAAATGGTTTAGCTTCAAATACTTGTGATATACATGATTTAGCTTCAACAGCATGCGAAAGAAACGAGCTAGCTTCAAATCCATGCGAAACACATGATTTAGCTTCAAATCAATGCGAATTAGAAGGGTTGTCTTGGAATCCTTGCGAAACGTATGATATAGCTTCAAATAATTGTGATATACATGATTTAGCTTCAACAGCATGTGAAAAAAACGAGTTAGCTTCAAAACCAAGCGAAACAAATGATTTAGCCTCAAATCAATGCGAAGTATAAGGCTTAGCTTCGAATAAATGCGAAACAAATGGTTTAGCTTCAAATACTTGTGATATATATGATATAGCTTCAACAGCATGCCAAAAAAAAGAGTTAGCTTCAAATCCATGCGAAACACATGATTTAGCATCAAATCAATGCGAAGTAGGAGGCTTATCTTCGATCCCATGCGATACAAATGGTTTAGCTTCAAATACTTGTGATATACATGATTTAGCTTCAACAGCATGCGAAACAAATGTGTTATATTCAAATGCAAGCGAAACACATGATTTAGCTTCAAATCAATGCGAAGTATAAGGGTTATCCTCGAATCCATGCGAAACTAATGGTTTAGTTGCAAATACTTGTGATGTACATGATTTAGCTTCAACAGCATGCGAAACAAACGAGCTAGCTTCAAATCCATGCGAAACACATGATTTAGCATCAAATCAATGCGAAGTAGAAGGCTTATCTTCGAATCCATGCGACACAAATGGTATAGCTTCAAATACTTGTGATATACATGATTTAGCTACAACTGCATGCGAAAAAAACGAGTTAGCTTCAAAACGAAGCGAAACACATGATTTAGCCTCAAATCAATGCGAAGTAGAAGGCTTAGCTTCGAATAAATGCGAAACAAATGGTTTAGCTTCAAATACTTGTGATATATATGATTTAGCTTCAACAGCATGCGAAACAAACGAGTTAGCTTCAAATCCATGCGAAACACATGATTTAGCTTCAAATCAATGCGAAGTAGGAGGCTTCTCTTCGATCCCATGCGATACAAAAGGTTTAGCTTCAAATACTTGTGATATACATGATTTAGCTTCAACAGCATGCGAAAGAAACGAGCTAGCTTCAAATCCATGCGAAACACATGATTTAGCATCAAATCAATGCGAAGTAGAAGGCTGATTTTCGAATCCATGCGAAGCAAATGGTTTAGCTTCAAATACTTGTGATATACATGATTTAGCTTCAACAGCATGCGAAACAAATGAGGTATATTCAAATCCAAGCGAAACACATGATTTATCTTCAAATCAATGCGAAGTAGAAAGCTTAGCTTCAAAACCATGGGAATCAAATGGTTTAGCTTCAAATACTTGTGATATGCATGATTTAGCTTCAACTACTATCGAAAAAAACGAGTTAGCTTCAAATCCAAGCGAAACACATGATTTAGCCTCAAATCAATTCGAATTAGAAGGGTTATCTTCGAATCCATGCGAAACAAATGATATAGCTTCAAATACTTGTGATATACATGATTTAGTTCCAACAGCATGCGAAACAAACGAGTTGGATTCAAATCCATGCGAAACACATGATTTATCTTCAAATCAATGCGAAGTAGATGCACTATCTTCGAATCCATGCGAAACAAATGGTTTAGCTTCAAATACTTGTGATGTACATGATTTAGCTTCAACTGCATGCGAAAAAAACGAGTTAGCTTCAAATCCATGCGAAACACATGATTTAGCATCTAATCAATGCGAAGTGGAAGACTTACCTTCGAATCCATGCGAAACGAATAGTTTAGCTTCAAATACTTGTGATATACATGGTTCAGCTTCAACTGCATGCGAAACAAACGAGTTAGCTTCAAATCCATGCGAAACACATGATTTAGCTTCAAATCAATGCGAAGTAGGAGGCTTATCTTCGAATCCATGCGAAACAAATGGTTTAGCTTCAAATACTTGTGATATACATGATTTACTTTCAACCGCATGCGAAACAAACGAGTTATCTTCAAATCCAAGCGAAACACATGATTTAGCTTCAAATGAATGCGAAGTAGATGGATTACCTTCGAATGCATGCGACAAATGATTTAGCTTCAAATACTTGTGATATACATGATTTAGCTTCAACTGCATGCGAAACAAACGAGTTAACTTCAAATCCATGCGAAACACATGATTTAGCTTCAAATCAATGCGAAGTGGAAGGCTTACCTTCGAATCCATGCGAAACGAATAGTTTAGCTTCAAATACTTGTGATATATATGGTTCAGCTTCAACTGCATGCGAAACAAACGAGTTATCATCAAATCCAAGCGAAACACATGATTTAGCTTCAAATTAATGCGAAGTAGATGGATTATCTTCGAATGCATGCGACAAATGGTTTAGCTTCAAATACTTGTGATGTACATGATTTAGCTTCAACTGCATGCGAAAAAAGCGTGTGTAGCTTCAAATCCATGCGAAACACATGATTTAGCTTCAAATCAATGCGAAATAAAGGGTTATCTTCGAATCCATGCGAAACATATGATATAGCTTCAAATACTTGTGATATACATGATCTAGATTCAACAGCATGCGTAACAAACGAGTTAGTTTCAAATCCATGCGAAACACATGATTTAGCTCCAAATCAATGCGAATTGGAAGGGTTATCTTCGAATCCAGACGAAACAAATGATACAGCTTCAAATACTTGTGATATACATGATTTAGTTTCAACGGCATGCGAAACAAACGAGTTAGTTTCAAATCCATGCGAAACACATGATCTAGCTTCAAACCCATGCGAAGTGGATGGCTTATCTTCGAATCCATGCGAAACGAATAGTTTAGCTTCAAATACTTGTGATATACATGATTCAGCTTCAACTGCATGCGAAACAAACGAGTTAGCTTCAAATCCATGCGAAACACATGATTTAGATTAAAATCAATGCGAATTATAAGGGTTATCTTCGAATCCATGCGAAACAAATGATACAGCTTCAAATACTTGTGTTATACATGATTTAGCTTCAACAGAATGCGAAACAAACGAGTTAGTTTCAAGTCCATGCGAAACACAAGATTTAGCTTCAAATCAATGCGAAGTGGAAGGCTTATCTTCGAATCCATGCGAAACAAATGGTTTATCTTCAAATACTTGTGATATACATGATTTAGCTTCAACAGCATGCGAAACAAACGAGTTATCTTCAAATCCAAGCGAAACACATGATTTAGCTTCAAATTAATGCGAAGTAGATGGATTATCTTCGAATGCATGCGACAAATGATTTAGCTTCAAATACTTGTGATGTACATGATTTAGCTTCAACTGCATGCGAAAAAAACGTGTGTAGCTTCAAATCCATGCGAAACACATGATTTAGCTTCAAATCAATGCGAATTAGAAGGGTTATCTTCGAATCCATGCGAAACATATGATATAGCTTCAAATACTTGTGATATACATGATTTAGATTCAACAGCATGCGAAACAAACGAGTTAGCTTCAAATCCATGCGAAACACATGATTTAGCTTCAAAACAATGCGAAGTAGATGGATTATCTTCGAATCCATGCGAAACAAATGGTTTATCTTCAAATACTTGTGATATACATGATTTAGCTTTAACAGCATGCGAAACAAACGAGTTATCTTCAAATCCAATCGAAACACATGATTTTGCTTCAAATGAATGCGAAGAACATGGATTATCTTCGGATCCATTCGAAACAAATGGTTTAGCTTCAAATACTTGTGATGTACATGATTTAGCTTCAACTGCATGCGAAAAAAACGAGTTAGCTTCAACTCCATGCGAAACACATGATTTAGCATCTAATCAATGCGAAGTAGAAGGCTGATTTTCGAATCCATGCGAAGCAAATGGTTTGGCTTCAAATACTTGTGATACACTTGATTTAGCTTCAGCAGCATGCGAAACAAACGAGTTAGTTTCAAATCCATGCGAAACACATGATTTAGCTTCAAACCCATGCGAAGTGGATGGCTTATCTTCGAATCCATGCGAAACGGATAGTTTAGCTTCAAATACTTGTGATATACATGATTCAGCTTCAACTGCATGCGAAACAAACGAGTTAGCTACAAATCCATGCGAAACACATGATTTAGATTAAAATCAATGAGAATTAGAAGGGTTATCTTCGAATCCATGCGAAACAAATGATACAGCTTCAAATACTTGTGATATACATGATATAGCTTCAACTGCATGCGAAACAAACGAGTTAGCTTCAAATCCATGCGAAACACATGATTTAGCATCAAATCAATGCGAAGTCGACGGCTGATCTTCGAATCCATGCGAAACTAATGGTTTAGCTTCAAATACTTATGATATACATGATTTAGCTTCAACTGCATGCGAAACAAACGAGTTAGCTTCAAATCCTTGCGAAACACATGATTTAGATTCAAATCAATGCGAATTAGAAGGGTTATCTTGGAATCCATGCAAAACGTATGATATAGCTTCAAATACTTGTGATATACATGATTTACTTTCAACCGCATGCGAAACAAACGAGTTAGCTTCAAATCCAAGCGGAACACATGATTTAGCTTGAAATGAATGCGAAGTGGAAGGCTTATCTTCGAATCCATGCGAAACAAATGGTTTAGCTTCAAATACTTGAGATATACATGACTTAGCTTCAACAGCATGCGAAACAAACGAGTTAGCTTCAAATCCATGCGAAACACATGATTTAGCATCTAATCAATGCGAAGTAGAAGGTTGATCTTCGAATCCATGCGAAACAAATGGTTTAGCTTCAAATACTTGTGATATACATAATTTAGCTTCAACAGCATGCGAAACAAAAGAGTTAGCTTCAAATCCATGCGGAACACATGATTTAGCTTCAAATCAATGCGAAGTGGACGGCTTATCTTCGAATCCATGCGAAACGAATAGTTTAGCTTCAAATGCTTGTGATATACATGATTCAGCTTCAACTGCATGCGAAACAAACGAGTTAGCTTCAAATCCATGCGAAACACATGATTTAACTTGAAATCAATGCGAAGTAGAAGGGTTATTTTCGAATCCATGCGAAACAAATGATATAGCTTCAAATACTTGTGATACACTTGATTTAGCTTGAATAGCGTGCGAAACAAACGAGTTAGATTCAAATCCATGCGAACACATGATTTAGTTTCAAATCAATGCGAAGTAGGAGCTTATCTTCGAATCCATGCGAAACAAATGGTTTTGCTTCAAATACTTGCGATATACATGATATAGCTTCAACTGCATGCGAAACAAACGAGTTAGCTTCAAATCCATGCGAAACACATGATTTAGCATCACATCAATGCGAAGTAGACGGCTGATCATCGAATCCATGCGAAACTAATGGTTTAGCTTCAAATACTTATGATATACATGATTTAGCTTCAACTGCATGCGAAACAAACGAGTTAGCTACAAATCCATCTGAAACACATGATTTAGCATCAAATGAATGCGAAGTAGAAGGGTTATCTTCGAATCCATGCGAAACAAATGATATAGCTTCAAATACTTGTGATATACATGATTTAGTTTCAACAGCATGCGAAACAAACGAGTTAGATTCAAATCCATGCGAACACATGATTTAGCTTCAAATCATTTTCGAAGTAGGAGGCTTATCTTCGAATCCATGCGAAACAAATGCTTTAGCTTCAAATACTTGTAATATACATGATTTAGCTTCAACAGCATGCGAAACAAACGAGTTAGCTTCAAATCCATGCGAAACACATGACTTATATTCAAATCAATGCGAAGTTGAAAGCTTAGCTTCAAATCCATGGGAATCAAATGGTTTAGCTTCAAATACTTGTGATATACATGATTTAGCTTCAACAACATGCGAAACAAACGAGTTTGCTTCAAGTCCAAACGAAAAACATGATTTAGCATCAAGTCAACGCGAAGTTGATGGCTTAGCTTCAAATCCATGCGAAACGAATGATTTAGCTTCACATACTTGAAAATATAAGTGATATGGCTTCAAATGCAGGCGAAACAAACGAGTTAGCTTCAAATCCATGCGGAACCGATGATTTAGCTTCAAATCAATGCGAAGTGGAAGGCTTATCTTCGAATCCATGCGAAACGAATAGTTACGTTCAAATGCTTGTGATATACATGATTCAGCTTCAACTGCATGCGAAACAAACGAGTTAACTTCAAACCCATGCGAAACACATGATTTAGCTTCAAATCAATGTGAAGTGGGAGGCTTACCTTCGAATCCATGCGAAGCGAATAGTTTAGCTTCAAATACTTGTGATATACATGGTTCAGCTTCAACTGCATGCGAAACAAACGAGTTAGCTTCAAATCCATGCGAAACACATGATTTAGCTTCAAATCAATGCGAAGTAGGAGGCTTATCTTCGAATCCAGGCGAAACAAATGATATAGCTTCAAATACTTGTGATATACATGATTTAGTTTCAACGGCATGCGAAACAAACGAGTTAGTTTTAAATCCATGCGAAACACATGATTTAGCTTCAAACCCATGCGAAGTGGATGGCTTATCTTCGAATCCATGCGAAACGAATAGTTTAGCTTCAAATACTTGTGATATACATGATTCAGCTTCAACTGCATGCGAAACAAACGAGTTAGCTTCAAATCCATGCGAAACACATGATTTAGATTAAAATCAATGCGAATTAGAAGGGTTATCTTCGAATCCATGCGAAACAAATGATACAGCTTCAAATACTTGTGATATACATGATTTAGTTTCGACAGCATGCGAAACAAACGAGTTAGTTTCAAATCCATGCGAAACACATGATTTAGCTTCAAATCAATGCGAAGTATATGGATTATCTTCGAATCCATGCGAAACAAATTGTTTAACTTCAAATACTTGTGATATAGATGATTTAGCTTCAACAGAATGCGAAACAAACGAGTTAGTTTCAAGTCCATGCGAAACACATGATTTTGCTTCAAATCAATGCGAAGTGGAAGGCTTATCTTCGAATCCATGCGAAACAAATGGTTTATCTTCAAATACTTGTGATGTACATGATTTAGCTTTAACAGCATGCGAAACAAACGAGTTATCTTCAAATCCAATCGAAACACATGATTTATCTTCAAATCAATGCGAAGTAGATGCACTATCTTCGAATCCATGCGAAACAAATGGTTTAGCTTCAAATACTTGTGATGTAAATGATTTAGCTTCAACTGCATGCGAAAAAAACGAGTTAGCTTCAAATCCATGCGAAACACATGATTTAGCATCTAATCAATGCGAAGTAGAAGGCTGATTTTCGAATCCATGCGAAGCAAATGATTTGGCTTCAAATACTTGTGATACACTTGATTTAGCTTCAACAGCATGCGAAACAAACGAGTTAGACTCAAATCCATGCGAAACACATGATTTAGCTTCAAATCAATGCGAAGTAGAAGGCTTATCTTCGAATCCAAGCGAAACAAATGGATTAGCTTCATATACTTGTGATATACATGATTTAGCTTCAACAGCATACGAAATAAACGAGTTAGATTCAAATCCATGCGAAACACATGATTTAACTTGAAATCAATGCGAAGTAGAAGGGTTATCTTCGAATCCATGCGAAACAAACGGTTTAGCTGCAAATACTTGTGATATACATGATTCAGCTTCAACTGCATGCGAAAAAAACGAGTTAGCTTCAAATCCATGCGAAACGCATGATTTAGCTACAAATCAATGCGAAGTAGATGGATTATCTTCGAATCCATGCGAAACAAATGGTTTATCATCAAATACTTGTGATATACATGATTTAGCTTTAATAGCATGCGAAACAAATGAGTTATCTTCAAATCCAATCGAAACACATAATTTAGCTTCAAATGAATGCGAAGAACATGGATTATCTTCGAATCCATGCGAAACAAATGGTTTAGCTTCAAATACTTGTGATGTACATGATTTAGCTTCAACAGCATGCGAAAAAAACGAGTTAGCTTCAAATCCATGCGAAACACATGATTTAGCATCTAATCAATGCGAAGTAGAAGGCTGATTTTCGAATCCATGCGAAGCAAATGGTTTGGCTTCGAATACTTGTGATACACTTGATTTAGCTTCAACAGCATGCGAAACAAACGAGTTAGATTCAAATCCATGCGAAACACATGATTTAGCTTCAAATCAATGCGAAGTGGAAGGCTTACCTTCGAATCCATGCGAAACATATGATATAGCTTCAAATACTTGTGATATACATGGCTCAGCTTGAACTGCATGCGAAGCAAACGAGTTAGCTTCAAATCCATGCGAATCACATGATTTAGCTTCAAATCAATGCGAAGTAGGAGGCTTATCTTCGAATCCATGCGAAACAAATGATATAGCTTCAAATACTTGTGATATACACGATTTAGCTTCAACAGCATGCGAAACAAAAGAGTTAGATTCAAATCCATGTGAAACACATGATTTAGCTTCAAATCAATGCGAAGTGGAAGGCTTATCTTCGAATCCATGCGAAACAAATGGTTTAGCTGCAAATACTTGTGATACACTTGATTTAGCTTCAACAGCATGCGATACAAACGAGTTAGATTCAAATCCATGCGATACACATGATTTAGCTTCAAATCAATGCGAAGTTGATGGCTTATCTTCGAATACATGCGAAACAAATGGATTAGCTTCATATACTTGTGATATACATGGTTCAGCTTCAACTGCATGCGAAACAAACGAGTTAGCTTCAAATCCATGCGAAACACATGATTTAGCTTCAAATCAATGCGAAGTAGAAGGCTTATCTTCGAATCCAAGCGAAACAAATGGATTAGCTTCATATACTTGTGATATACATGATTTAGCTTCAACAGCATACGAAATAAACGAGTTAGATTCAAATCCATGCGAAACACATGATTTAACTTGAAATCAATGCGAAGTAGAAGGGTTATCTTCGAATCCATGCGAAACAAACGGTTTAGCTGCAAATACTTGTGATATACATGATTCAGCTTCAACTGCATGCGAAAAAAACGAGTTAGCTTCAAATCCATGCGAAACGCATGATTTAGCTACAAATCAATGCGAAGTAGATGGATTATCTTCGAATCCATGCGAAACAAATGGTTTATCATCAAATACTTGTGATATACATGATTTAGCTTTAATAGCATGCGAAACAAATGAGTTATCTTCAAATCCAATCGAAACACATAATTTAGCTTCAAATGAATGCGAAGAACATGGATTATCTTCGAATCCATGCGAAACAAATGGTTTAGCTTCAAATACTTGTGATGTACATGATTTAGCTTCAACAGCATGCGAAAAAAACGAGTTAGCTTCAAATCCATGCGAAACACATGATTTAGCATCTAATCAATGCGAAGTAGAAGGCTGATTTTCGAATCCATGCGAAGCAAATGGTTTGGCTTCGAATACTTGTGATACACTTGATTTAGCTTCAACAGCATGCGAAACAAACGAGTTAGATTCAAATCCATGCGAAACACATGATTTAGCTTCAAATCAATGCGAAGTGGAAGGCTTACCTTCGAATCCATGCGAAACATATGATATAGCTTCAAATACTTGTGATATACATGGCTCAGCTTGAACTGCATGCGAAGCAAACGAGTTAGCTTCAAATCCATGCGAATCACATGATTTAGCTTCAAATCAATGCGAAGTAGGAGGCTTATCTTCGAATCCATGCGAAACAAATGATATAGCTTCAAATACTTGTGATATACACGATTTAGCTTCAACAGCATGCGAAACAAAAGAGTTAGATTCAAATCCATGTGAAACACATGATTTAGCTTCAAATCAATGCGAAGTGGAAGGCTTATCTTCGAATCCATGCGAAACAAATGGTTTAGCTGCAAATACTTGTGATACACTTGATTTAGCTTCAACAGCATGCGATACAAACGAGTTAGATTCAAATCCATGCGATACACATGATTTAGCTTCAAATCAATGCGAAGTAGATGGCTTATCTTCGAATACATGCGAAACAAATGGATTAGCTTCATATACTTGTGATATACATGGTTCAGCTTCAACTGCATGCGAAACAAACGAGTTAGCTTCAAATCCATGCGAAACACATGATTTAGCTTCAAATCAATGCGAAGTAGGAGGCTTATCTTCGAATCCATGCGAAACAAATGATATAGCTTCAAATACTTGTGATATACACGATTTAGCTTCAACAGCATGCGAAACAAAAGAGTTAGATTCAAATCCATGCGAAACACACGATTTAGCTTCAAATCAATGCGAAGTGGAAGGCTTATCTTCGAAACCATGCGTAACGAATAGTTTAGCTTCAAATACTTGTGATACACATGATTCAGCTTCAACTGCATGCGAAACAAACGAGTTAGAATCAAATCCATGCGAGACACATGATTTAGATTAAAATCAATGCGAAGTAGAAGGCTTATCTTCGAATCCATGCGAAACAAATGGTTTAGCTGCAAATACTTGTGATACACTTGATTTAGCTTCAACAGCATGCGAAACAAACGAGTTAGATTCAAATCCATGCGAAACACATGATTTAGCTTCAAATCAATGCGAAGTAGATGGCTTATCTTCGAATACATGCGAAACAAATGGATTAGCTTCATATACTTGTGATACACATGATTTAGCTTCAACAGCATGCGAAATAAACGAGTTAGATACAAATCCATGCGAAACACATGATTTAGCTTCAAATCAATGCGAAGTGGAAGGATTATCTTCGTATCCATGCGAAACATATGATATAGCTTCAAATACTTGTGATATACATGGTTCAGCTTCAACTGCATGTGAAACAAACGAGTTAGCTTCAAATCTATGCGAAACACATGATTTAGCTTCAAAGCAATGCGAAGTAGGAGGCTTATCTTCGAATCCATGCGAAACAAATGATATAGCTTCAAATACTTGTGATATACACGATTTAGCTTCAACAGCATGCGAAACAAAAGAGTTAGATTCAAATCCATGCGAAACACATGATTTAGCTTCAAATCAATGCGAAGTGGAAGGCTTATCTTCGAATCCATGCGAAACGAATATTTTAGCTTCAAATACTTGTGATATACATGATTCAGCTTCAACTGCATGCGAAACAAACGAGTTAGAATCAAATCCATGCGATACACATGATTTAGATTAAAATCAATGCGAAGTAGAAGGCTTATCTTCGAATCCATGCGAAACAAATGGTTTAGCTGCAAATACTTGTGATATACATGATTTAACTTCAACTGCATGCGAAACAAACGAGTTAACTTCAAATCCATGCGAAACACATGATTTAGCATCTAATCAATGCGAAGTAGAAGGCTGATCTTCGAATCCATGCGAAGCAAATGGTTTGGCTTCAAATACTTGTGATACACTTGATTTAGCTTCAACAGCATGCGAAACAAATGAGTTATCTTCAAATCCATGCGAAACACATGATTTAGTTTCAAACCAATGCGAATTAGAAGGGTTATCTTGGAATCCATGCGAAACATATGATATAGCTTCAAATACTTGTGACATACATGATTTAGCTTCAACTGCATGCGAAAAAAACGAGTTAGCTTAAAATCCAGCTGAACACATGAATTAGCCTTAAATCAATGCGAAGTAGAAAGCTGATCTTCGAATCCATGCGTAACCAATGGTTTAGCTTCAAATACTTGTGATATATATGATTTAGCTTACACAGCATGCGAAACAAACGAGTTAACTTCAAATCCATGCGAAACACATGATTTAGCATCTAATAAATGCGAAGTAGAAGGCTTATCTTCGAATCCACGCGAAGCAAATGGTTTAGCTGCAAATACTTGTGATATACATGATTTAACTTCAACTGCATGCGAAACAAACGAGTTAACTTCAAATCCATGCGAAACACATGATTTTGCTTCAAATCAATGCGAAGTGGAAGGCTTATCTTCGAATCCATGCAAAACGAATAGTTTAGCTTCAAATACTTGTGATATACATGATTTAGCTTCAACTGCATGCGAAAAAAACGAGTTAGCTTCAAATCCATGCGAAACGCATGATTCAGCTACAAATCAATGCGAATTAGAAGGGTTATCTTTGAATCCATGCGAAACATATGATGTAGCTTCAAATACTTGTGATATACATGATTTAGCTTCAACAGCATGCGAAATAAACGAGTTAGATCCAAATCCATGCGAAACACATGATTTAGCTTCAAATCAATGCGAAGTAGAAGGGTTATCTTCGAATAAATGCGAAACAAATGATATAGCTTCAAATACTTGTGATATACATGATTTAGTTCCAACAGCATGCGAAACAAACGAGTTGGATTCAAATCCATGCGAAACACATGATTTATCTTCAAATCAATGCGAAGTAGATGCACTATCTTCGAATCCATGCGAAACAAATGGTTTAGCTTCAAATACTTGTGATGTACATGATTTAGCTTCAACTGCATGCGAACAAAACGAGTTAGCTTCAAATCCATGCGAAACACATGATTTAGCATCTAATCAAGGGGAAGTAGAAGGCTGATTTTCGAATCCGTGCGAAGCAAATGGTTTAGCTGCAAATACTTGTGATATACATGATTTAGTTTCAACAGCATGCGAAACAAACGAGTTAGTTTCAAATCCATGCGAAACACATGATTTAGCCTTAAATCAATGCGAAGTAGAAGGCTGATCTTCGAATCCATGCGTAACAAATGGTTTAGCTTCAAATATTGTGATATACATGATTTAGCTTGAACAGCATGCGAAACAAACGAGGTAGCTTCAAATCCATGCGAACACATGATTTAGCTTCAAATCAATGCGAAGTAGGAGGCTTATCTGCGAATCCATGCGAAACAAATGGTTTAGCTTCAAAAACTTGTGATATGCATGCTTTAGCTTCAACAGCATGCGAAACAAACGAGTTAGCTTCAAATCCATGCGAAACACATGATTTAGCTTCAAATCAATGCGAAGTGGAAGGCTTATCTTCGAATCCATACGAAACGAATAGTTTAGCTTCAAATACTTGTGATATACATGATTCAGCTTCAACTGCATGCGAAACAAACGAGTTAGCATCAAATCCATGCGATACACATGATTTAGATTAAAATCAATGCGAAGTAGAAGGCTTATCTTCGAATCCATGCGAAACAAATGGTTTGGCTTCAAATACTTGTGATATACATGATTTAGCTTCAACAGCATTCGAAACAAACGAGTTAGCTTCAAATCCATGCGAACACATGATTTAGCTTCAAATCAATGCGAAGTAGGAGGCTTATCTTCGAATCCATGCGAAACAAATGATATAGCTTCAAATACTTGTGATATACACGATTTAGCTTCAACAGCATGCGAAACAAAAGAGTTAGATTCAAATCCATGCGAAACACACGATTTAGCTTCAAATCAATGCGAAGTGGAAGGCTTATCTTCGAAACCATGCGAAACGAATAGTTTAGCTTCAAATACTTGTGATACACATGATTCAGCTCCAACTGCATGCGAAACAAACGAGTTAGAATCAAATCCATGCGAGACACATGATTTAGATTAAAATCAATGCGAAGTAGAAGGCTTATCTTCGAATCCATGCGAAACAAATGGTTTAGCTGCAAATACTTGTGATACACTTGATTTAGCTTCAACAGCATGCGAAACAAACGAGTTAGATTCAAATCCATGCGAAACACATGATTTAGCTTCAAATCAATGCGAAGTAGATGGCTTATCTTCGAATCCATGCGAAACAAATGGTTTATCTTCAAATACTTGTGATGTACATGATTTAGCTTTAACAGCATGCGAAACAAACGAGTTATCTTCAAATCCAATCGAAACACATGATTTATCTTCAAATCAATGCGAAGTAGATGCACTATCTTCGAATCCATGCGAAACAAATGGTTTAGCTTCAAATACTTGTGATGTAAATGATTTAGCTTCAACTGCATGCGAAAAAAACGAGTTAGCTTCAAATCCATGCGAAACACATGATTTAGCATCTAATCAATGCGAAGTAGAAGGCTGATTTTCGAATCCATGCGAAGCAAATGATTTGGCTTCAAATACTTGTGATACACTTGATTTAGCTTCAACAGCATGCGAAACAAACGAGTTAGACTCAAATCCATGCGAAACACATGATTTAGCTTCAAATCAATGCGAAGTAGAAGGCTTATCTTCGAATCCAAGCGAAACAAATGGATTAGCTTCATATACTTGTGATATACATGATTTAGCTTCAACAGCATACGAAATAAACGAGTTAGATTCAAATCCATGCGAAACACATGATTTAGCTTCAAATCAATGCGAAGTAGGAGGCTTATCTTCGAATCCATGCGAAACAAATGATATAGCTTCAAATACTTGTGATATACACGATTTAGCTTCAACAGCATGCGAAACAAAAGAGTTAGATTCAAATCCATGCGAAACACACGATTTAGCTTCAAATCAATGCGAAGTGGAAGGCTTATCTTCGAAACCATGCGAAACGAATAGTTTAGCTTCAAATACTTGTGATACACATGATTCAGCTTCAACTGCATGCGAAACAAACGAGTTAGAATCAAATCCATGCGAGACACATGATTTAGATTAAAATCAATGCGAAGTAGAAGGCTTATCTTCGAATCCATGCGAAACAAATGGTTTAGCTGCAAATACTTGTGATACACTTGATTTAGCTTCAACAGCATGCGAAACAAACGAGTTAGATTCAAATCCATGCGAAACACATGATTTAGCTTCAAATCAATGCGAAGTAGATGGCTTATCTTCGAATACATGCGAAACAAATGGATTAGCTTCATATACTTGTGATACACATGATTTAGCTTCAACAGCATGCGAAATAAACGAGTTAGATACAAATCCATGCGAAACACATGATTTAGCTTCAAATCAATGCGAAGTGGAAGGATTATCTTCGTATCCATGCGAAACATATGATATAGCTTCAAATACTTGTGATATACATGGTTCAGCTTCAACTGCATGTGAAACAAACGAGTTAGCTTCAAATCTATGCGAAACACATGATTTAGCTTCAAAGCAATGCGAAGTAGGAGGCTTATCTTCGAATCCATGCGAAACAAATGATATAGCTTCAAATACTTGTGATATACACGATTTAGCTTCAACAGCATGCGAAACAAAAGAGTTAGATTCAAATCCATGCGAAACACATGATTTAGCTTCAAATCAATGCGAAGTGTAAGGCTTATCTTCGAATCCATGCGAAACGAATATTTTAGCTTCAAATACTTGTGATATACATGATTCAGCTTCAACTGCATGCGAAACAAACGAGTTAGAATCAAATCCATGCGATACACATGATTTAGATTAAAATCAATGCGAAGTAGAAGGCTTATCTTCGAATCCATGCGAAACAAATGGTTTAGCTGCAAATACTTGTGATATACATGATTTAACTTCAACTGCATGCGAAACAAACGAGTTAACTTCAAATCCATGCGAAACACATGATTTAGCATCTAATCAATGCGAAGTAGAAGGCTGATCTTCGAATCCATGCGAAGCAAATGGTTTGGCTTCAAATACTTGTGATACACTTGATTTAGCTTCAACAGCATGCGAAACAAATGAGTTATCTTCAAATCCATGTGAAACACATGATTTAGTTTCAAACCAATGCGAATTAGAAGGGTTATCTTGGAATCCATGCGAAACATATGATATAGCTTCAAATACTTGTGACATACATGATTTAGCTTCAACTGCATGCGAAAAAAACGAGTTAGCTTAAAATCCAGCTGAACACATGAATTAGCCTTAAATCAATGCGAAGTAGAAAGCTGATCTTCGAATCCATGCGTAACCAATGGTTTAGCTTCAAATACTTGTGATATATATGATTTAGCTTACACAGCATGCGAAACAAACGAGTTAACTTCAAATCCATGCGAAACACATGATTTAGCATCTAATAAATGCGAAGTAGAAGGCTTATCTTCGAATCCACGCGAAGCAAATGGTTTAGCTGCAAATACTTGTGATATACATGATTTAACTTCAACTGCATGCGAACAAACGAGTTAACTTCAAATCCATGCGAAACACATGATTTTGCTTCAAATCAATGCGAAGTGGAAGGCTTATCTTCGAATCCATGCAAAACGAATAGTTTAGCTTCAAATACTTGTGATATACATGATTTAGCTTCAACTGCATGCGAAAAAAACGAGTTAGCTTCAAATCCATGCGAAACGCATGATTCAGCTACAAATCAATGCGAATTAGAAGGGTTATCTTTGAATCCATGCGAAACATATGATATAGCTTCAAATACTTGTGATATACATGATTTAGCTTCAACAGCATGCGAAATAAACGAGTTAGATCCAAATCCATGCGAAACACATGATTTAGCTTCAAATCAATGCGAAGTAGAAGGGTTATCTTCGAATAAATGCGAAACAAATGATATAGCTTCAAATACTTGTGATATACATGATTTAGTTCCAACAGTATGCGAAACAAACGAGTTGGATTCAAATTCATGCGAAACACATGATTTAGCTTCAAATCAATGCGAAGTTGATGGATTATCATCGAATCCATCCGAAACAAATGGTTTAACTTCAAATACTTGTGATATACTTGATTTAGCTTCAACTGCATGCGAACAAAACGAGTTAGCTTCAAATCCATGCGAAACACATGATTTAGCATCTAATCAAGGGAAGTAGAAGGCTGATTTTCGAATCCATGCGAAGCAAATGGTTTAGCTGCAAATACTTGTGATATACATGATTTAGTTTCAACAGCATGCGAAACAAACGAGTTAGTTTCAAATCCATGCGAAACACATGATTTAGCCTTAAATCAATGCGAAGTAGAAGGCTGATCTTCGAATCCATGCGTAACAAATGGTTTAGCTTCAAATATTGTGATATACATGATTTAGCTTGAACAGCATGCGAAACAAACGAGGTAGCTTCAAATCCATGCGAACACATGATTTAGCTTCAAATCAATGCGAAGTAGGAGGCTTATCTGCGAATCCATGCGAAACAAATGGTTTAGCTTCAAAAACTTGTGATATGCATGCTTTAGCTTCAACAGCATGCGAAACAAACGAGTTAGCTTCAAATCAATGCGAAGTGGAAGGCTTATCTTCGAATCCATACGAAACGAATAGTTTAGCTTCAAATACTTGTGATATACATGATTCAGCTTCAACTGCATGCGAAACAAACGAGTTAGCATCAAATCCATGCGATACACATGATTTAGATTAAAATCAATGCGAAGTAGAAGGCTTATCTTCGAATGCATGCGAAACAAATGGTTTGGCTTCAAATACTTGTGATATACATGATTTAGCTTCAACAGCATTCGAAACAAACGAGTTAGCTTCAAATCCATGCGAACACATGATTTAGCTTCAAATCAATGCGAAGTAGGAGGCTTATCTTCGAATCCATGCGGAACAAAGGGTTTAGCTTCAAATACTTGTGATATACATGATTTAGTTTCAACAGCATGCGAAACAAACGAGTTAGCTTCAAATCCATGCGACACACATGATTTAGCATCTAATAAATGCGAAGTAGAAGGCTGATCTTCGAATCCATGCGAAGCAAATGGTTTAGCTTCAAATACTTGTGATACACTTGATTTAGCTTCAACAGCGTGCGAAACAAACGAGTTAGCTTCAAATCCATGCGAACACATGATTTAGCTTCAAATCAATGCGAAGTAGGAGGCTTATCTTCGAATCCATGTGGAACAAATGGTTTAGCTTCAAATACTTGTGATATACAAGATTTAGCTTCAACAGCATGCGAAACAAACGAGATAGCTTCAAATACATGCGAAACACATGATTTAGCTTCAAATCAATGCGAATTAGTAGGGTTATCTTGGAATTCAAGCGAAACATATGATATAGCTTCAAATACTTGTGATATACATGATTTAGTTTCAACAGTATGCGAAACAAACGAGTTATCTTCAAATCCAATCGAAACACATGATTTAGCTTCAAATCAATGCGAAGTAGATGGATTATCTTCGAATCCATGCGAAACAAATGGTTTAGCTTCAAATACTTGTGATATACATGATCTAGCTTCAACTGCATGCGAAAAAAGCGAGTCAGCTTCAAATCCATGCGAAACCCATGATTTAGCATCTAATCAATGCGAAGTAGAAGGCTGATTTTCGAATCCATGCGAAGCAAATGGTTTGGCTTCAAATACTTGTGATACACTTGATTTAGCTTCAACAGCATGCGAAACAAACGAGTTAGATTCAAATCCATGCGAAACACATGATTTAGCTTCAAATCAACGCGAAGTAGATGGCTTATCTTCGAATCCATGCGAAACAAATGGACTAGCTTCATATACTCGTGATATTCATGATTTAGCTTCAACAGCATACGAAAGAAACGAGTTAGATTCAAATCCATGCGAAACACATGATTTAACTTGAAATCAAAGCGAAGTAGAAGGGTTATCTTCGAATCCATGCGAAACAAATGGTTTAGCTGCAAATACTTGTGATATACATGATTTAACTTCAACTGCATGCGAAACAAACGAGTTAACTTCAAATCCATGCGAAACACATGATTTAGCATCTAATCAATGCGAAGTAGAAGGCTGATCTTCGAATCCATGCAAAGCAAATGGTTTGGCTTCAAATACTTGTGATACACTTGATTTAGCTTCAACAGCATGCGAAACAAATGAGTTATCTTCAAATCCATGCGAAACACATGATTTAGTTTCAAACCAATGCGAATTAGAAGGGTTATCTTGGAATCCATGCGAAACATATGATATAGCTTCAAATACTTGTGACATACATGATTTAGCTTCAACTGCATGCGAAAAAAACGAGTTAGCTTAAAATCCAGCTGAACACATGAATTAGCCTTAAATCAATGCGAAGTAGAAAGCTGATCTTCGAATCCATGCGTAACCAATGGTTTAGCTTCAAATACTTGTGATATATATGATTTAGCTTACACAGCATGCGAAACAAACGAGTTAACTTCAAATCCATGCGAAACACATGATTTAGCATCTAATAAATGCGAAGTAGAAGGCTTATCTTCGAATCCACGCGAAGCAAATGGTTTAGCTGCAAATACTTGTGATATACATGATTTAACTTCAACTGCATGCGAAACAAACGAGTTAACTTCAAATCCATGCGAAACACATGATTTAGCTTCAAATCAATGCGAAGTGGAAGGCTTATCTTCGAATCCATGCAAAAACGAATAGTTTAGCTTCAAATACTTGTGATATACATGATTTAGCTTCAACTGCATGCGAAAAAAACGAGTTAGCTTCAAATCCATGCGAAACGCATGATTCAGCTACAAATCAATGCGAATTAGAAGGGTTATCTTTGAATCCATGCGAAACATATGATATAGCTTCAAATACTTGTGATATACATGATTTAGCTTCAACAGCATGCGAAATAAACGAGTTAGATCCAAATCCATGCGAAACACATGATTTAGCTTCAAATCAATGCGAAGTAGAAGGGTTATCTTCGAATAAATGCGAAACAAATGATATAGCTTCAAATACTTGTGATAAACATGATTTAGTTCCAACAGCATGCGAAACAAATGAGTTGGATTCAAATCCATGCGAAACACATGATTTATCTTCAAATCAATGCGAAGTAGATGCACTATCTTCGAATCCATGCGAAACAAATGGTTTAGCTTCAAATACTTGTGATGTACATGATTTAGCTTCAACTGCATGCGAACAAAACGAGTTAGCTTCAAATCCATGCGAAACACATGATTTAGCATCTAATCAAGGCGAAGTAGAAGGCTGATTTTCGAATCCATGCGAAGCAAATGGTTTAGCTGCAAATACTTGTGATATACATGATTTAGTTTCAACAGCATGCGAAACAAACGAGTTAGTTTCAAATCCATGCGAAACACATGATTTAGCCTTAAATCAATGCGAAGTAGAAGGCTGATCTTCGAATCCATGCGTAACAAATGGTTTAGCTTCAAATATTGTGATATACATGATTTAGCTTGAACAGCATGCGAAACAAACGAGGTAGCTTCAAATCCATGCGAACACATGATTTAGCTTCAAATCAATGCGAAGTAGGAGGCTTATCTGCGAATCCATGCGAAACAAATGGTTTAGCTTCAAATACTTGTGATATGCATGCTTTAGCTTCAACAGCATGCGAAACAAACGAGTTAGCTTCAAATCCATGCGAAACACATGATTTAGCTTCAAATCAATGCGAAGTGGAAGGCTTATCTTCGAATCCATACGAAACGAACAGTTTAGCTTCAAATACTTGTGATATACATGATTCAGCTTCAACTGCATGCGAAACAAACGAGTTAGCATCAAATCCATGCGATACACATGATTTAGATTAAAATCAATGCGAAGTAGAAGGCTTATCTTCGAATCCATGCGAAACAAATGGTTTGGCTTCAAATACTTGTGATATACATGATTTAGCTTCAACAGCATTCGAAACAAACGAGTTAGCTTCAAATCCATGCGAACACATGATTTAGCTTCAAATCAATGCGAAGTAGGAGGCTTATCTTCGAATCCATGCGGAACAAATGGTTTAGCTTCAAATACTTGTGATATACATGATTTAGTTTCAACAGCATGCGAAACAAACGAGTTAGATTCAAATTCATGCGAAACACATGATTTAGCTTCAAATCAATGCGAAGTAGATGGATTATCATCGAATCCATCCGAAACAAATGGTTTAACTTCAAATACTTGTGATATACTTGATTTAGCTTCAACAGCATGCGAAACAAACGAGTTAGCTTCAAATCCATGCGAAACACATGATTTAGCTTCAAATCAATGCGAATTAGAAGGGTTATCTTCGAATCCATGCGAAACACATGATTTAGCTACAAATCAATGCGAATTAGAAGGGTTATCTTCGAATCCATGCGAAACGTATGATATAGCTTCAAATACTTGTGATATACATGATTTAGCTTCAACAGCATGCGAAACAAACGAGTTAGCTTCAAATCCGTGCGAAACACATGATTTAGCATCTAATAAATGCGAAGTGGACGGCTGATCTTCGAATCCATGCGAAGCAAATGGTTTAGCTTCAAATACTTGTGATACACTTGATTTAGCTTCAACAGCGTGCGAAACAAACGAGTTAGATTCAAATCCATGCGAAACGCATGATTTAGCTACAAATCAATGCGAATTAGAAGGGTTATCTTCGAATCCATGCGAAACAAATGGACTAGCTTCATATACTCGTGATATTCATGATTTAGCTTCAACAGCATACGAAAGAAACGAGTTAGATTCAAATCCATGCGAAACACATGATTTAGCTTCAAATCAATGCGAATTAGAAGGGTTATCTTCGAATCCATGCGAAACACATGATTTAGCTACAAATCAATGCGAATTAGAAGGGTTATCTTCGAATCCATGCGAAACATATGATATAGCTTCAAATACTTGTGATATACAAGATTTAGCTTCAACAGCATGCGAAACAAACGAGATAGCTTCAAATACATGCGAAACACATGATTTAGCTTCAAATCAATGCGAATTAGTAGGGTTATCTTGGAATTCAAGCGAAACATATGATATAGCTTCAAATACTTGTGATATACATGATTTAGTTTCAACAGTATGCGAAACAAACGAGTTAGATTCAAATTCATGCGAAACACATGATTTAGCTTCAAATCAATGCGAAGTAGATGGATTATCATCGAATCCATGCGAAACAAATGGTTTAACTTCAAATACTTGTGATATACTTGATTTAGCTTCAACAGCATGCGAAACAAACGAGTTAGCTTCAAATCCATGCGAAACACATGATTTAGCTTCAAATCAATGCGAATTAGAAGGGTTATCTTCGAATCCATGCGAAACACATGATTTAGCTACAAATCAATGCGAATTAGAAGGGTTATCTTCGAATCCATGCGAAACATATGATATAGCTTCAAATACTTGTGATATACATGATTTAGCTTCAACAGCATGCGAAACAAACGAGTTAGCTTCAAATCCATGCGAAACACATGATTTAGCATCTAATAAATGCGAAGTGGAAGGCTGATCTTCGAATCCATGCGAAGCAAATGGTTTAGCTTCAAATACTTGTGATACACTTGATTTAGCTTCAACAGCGTGCGAAACAAACGAGTTAGATTCAAATCCATGCGAAACACATGATTTAGCTTCAAATCAATGCGAAGTAGAAGGCTTATCTTCTAATCCATGCGAAACAAATGGTTTAGCTGCAAATACTTGTGATATACATGATTTAGCTTCAACAGCAATCGAAACAAACGAGTTAGCTTCAAATCCATGCGAACAGATGATTTAGCTTCAAATCAATGCGAAGTAGGAGGCTTATCTTCGAAACCATGCGAAACAAATGGTTTAGCTTCAAATACTTGTGATATACATGATATAGCTTCAACTGCATGCGAAACAAACGAGTTAATTTGAAATCCATGAGAAACACATTATTTAGCTTCAAATCAATGCGAAGTGGAAGGCTTATCTTCGAATCCATGCGAAACGAATAGTTTAGCTTCAAATACTTGTGATATACATGATTTAGCTTCAACAGCATGCGAAACAAACGAGTTCGATTCAAAGCCATGCGAAACACATGATTTAGCTTCAAATCAATGCGAAGTACATGGGTTATCTTCGAATCCATGCGAAACAAATTTTTTAACTTCAAATACTTGTGATATACATGATTTAGCTTCAACAGCATGCGAAACAAACGAGTTCGATTCAAATCCATGCGAAACACATAATTTAGTTTCAAATCAATGCGAAGTGGTAGGCTTATCTTCGAATCCATGCAAAACGAATAGTTTAGGATCAAATACTTGTGATATACATGATTCGGCTTCAACTGCATGCGAAACAAACGAGTTAGCTTCATATCCATGCGAAACACATGATTTAGCTTCAAATCAATGCGAATTAGAAGGGTTATCTTCGAATCCATGCGAAACGAATAATTTAGCTTCAAATACTTGTGATATACATGATTTAGCTTCAACAGCATGCGAAACAAACGAGTTCGATTTAAAACCATGCCAAACACATGATTTAGCTTCAAATCAATGCGAAGTACATGGGTTACCTTCGAATCCATGCGAAACAAATTGTTTAACTTCAAATACTTGTGATATACATGATTTAGCTTCAACAGCATGCGAAACAAACGAGTTCGATTCAAATCCATGCGAAACACATGATTTAGCTTCAAATCAATGCGAAGTAGGAGGCTTATCTTCGAATCCATGCGAAACATATGATATAGCTTCAAATACTTGTGATATACATGATTTAGCTTCAACAGCATGCGAAACAAACGAGTTAGCTTCAAATCCATGAGAACACATGATTTAGCTTCAAATCAATGCGAAGTGCAAGGCTTATCTTCGAATCCATGCGAAACGAATAGTTTAGCTTCAAATACTTGTGATATACATGATTCAGGTTCAACTGCATGCGAAACAAACGAGTTAGCATCAAATCCATGCGATACACATGATTTAGCATCTAATAAATGCGAAGTAGAAGGCTGATCTTCGAATCCATGCGAAGCAAATGGTTCAGCTTCAAATACTTGTGATACACTTGATTTAGCTTCAACAGCGTGCGAAACAAACGAGTTAGCTTCAAATCCATGCGAACACATGATTTAGCTTCAAATCAATGCGAAGTAGGAGGCTTATCTTCGAATCCATGCGGAACAAATGGTTTAGCTTCAAATACTTGTGATAAACATGATTTAGCTTCAACAGCATGCGAAACAAACGAGTTAGCTTCAAATCCATGCGAAACACATGATTTAGCTTCAAATCAATGCGAATTAGAAGGGTTATCTTCGAATCCATGCGAAACATATGATATAGCTTCAAATACTTGTGATACACATGATTTAGCTTCATCAGCATGCGAAACAAACGAGTTAGCTTCAAATCCATGCGAACACATGATTTAGCTTCAAATCAATGCGAAGTAGGAGGCTTATCTTCGAATCCATGCGAAACATATGATATAGCTTCAAATACTTGTGATATACATGATTTAGCTTCAACAGCATGCGAAACAAACGAGTTAGCTTCAAATCCATGCGACACACATGATTTAGCATCTAATAAATGCGAAGTAGAAGGCTGATCTTCGAATCCATGCGAAGCAAATGGTTTAGCTTCAAATACTTGTGATACACTTGATTTAGCTTCAACAGCGTGCGAAACAAACGAGTTAGCTTCAAATCCATGCGAACACATGATTTAGCTTCAAATCAATGCGATGTAGGAGGCTTATCTTCGAATCCATGTGGAACAAATGGTTTAGCTTCAAATACTTGTGATATACAAGATTTAGCTTCAACAGCATGCGAAACAAACGAGATAGCTTCAAATACATGCGAAACACATGATTTAGCTTCAAATCAATGCGAATTAGTAGGGTTATCTTGGAATTCAAGCGAAACATATGATATAGCTTCAAATACTTGTGATATACATGATTTAGTTTCAACAGTATGCGAAACAAACGAGTTAGATTCAAATTCATGCGAAACACATGATTTAGCTTCAAATCAATGCGAAGTAGATGGATTATCATCGAATCCATGCGAAACAAATGGTTTAACTTCAAATACTTGTGATATACTTGATTTAGCTTCAACAGCATGCGAAACAAACGAGTTAGCTTCAAATCCATGCGAAACACATGATTTAGCTTCAAATCAATGCGAATTAGAAGGGTTATCTTCGAATCCATGCGAAACACATGATTTAGCTACAAATCAATGCGAATTAGAAGGGTTATCTTCGAATCCATGCGAAACATATGATATAGCTTCAAATACTTGTGATATACATGATTTAGCTTCAACAGCATGCGAAACAAACGAGTTAGCTTCAAATCCATGCGAAACACATGATTTAGCATCTAATAAATGCGAAGTGGAAGGCTGATCTTCGAATCCATGCGAAGCAAATGGTTTAGCTTCAAATACTTGTGATATACATGATTTAGCTTCAACAGCAATCGAAACAAACGAGTTAGCTTCAAATCCATGCGAACAGATGATTTAGCTTCAAATCAATGCGAAGTAGGAGGCTTATCTTCGAATCCATGCGAAACAAATGGTTTAGCTTCAAATACTTGTGATATACATGATATAGCTTCAACTGCATGCGAAACAAACGAGTTAATTTCAAATCCATGAGAAACACATTATTTAGCTTCAAATCAATGCGAAGTGGAAGGCTTATCTTCGAATCCATGCGAAACGAATAGTTTAGCTTCAAATACTTGTGATATACATGATTTAGCTTCAACAGCATGCGAAACAAACGAGTTCGATTCAAAGCCATGCGAAACACATGATTTAGCTTCAAATCAATGCGAAGTACATGGGTTATCTTCGAATCCATGCGAAACAAATTTTTTAACTTCAAATACTTGTGACATACATGATTTAGCTTCAACAGCATGCGAAACAAACGAGTTCGATTCAAATCCATGCGAAACACATAATTTAGTTTCAAATCAATGCGAAGTGGTAGCTTATCTTCGAATCCATGCAAAACGAATAGTTTAGGATCAAATACTTGTGATATACATGATTCGGCTTCAACTGCATGCGAAACAAACGAGTTAGCTTCATATCCATGCGAAACACATGATTTAGCTTCAAATCAATGCGAATTAGAAGGGTTATCTTCGAATCCATGCGAAACGAATAATTTAGCTTCAAATACTTGTGATATACATGATTTAGCTTCAACAGCATGCGAAACAAACGAGTTCGATTTAAAACCATGCCAAACACATGATTTAGCTTCAAATCAATGCGAAGTACATGGGTTACCTTCGAATCCATGCGAAACATATTGTTTAACTTCAAATACTTGTGATATACATGATTTAGCTTCAACAGCATGCGAAACAAACGAGTTCGATTCAAATCCATGCGAAACACATGATTTAGCTTCAAATCAATGCGAATTAGAAGGCTTATCTTCGATTCCATGCGAAACGAATAGTTTATGTTAAAATACGAATGATATACATGATTCAGCTTCAACTGCATGCGAAACAAACGAGTTTGCTTCAAATCCATGCGAAAAACATGATTTATATTCAAATCAATGCGAATTAGTAGGGTTATCTCGGAATCCAAGCGAAACATATGATATAGCTTCAAATACTTGTGATATACATGATTTAGTTTCAACAGCATGCGAAACAAACGAGGTAGATTCAAATTCATGCGAAACACATGATTTAGCTTCAAATCAATGCGAAGTAGATGGATTATCATCGAATCCATGCGAAACAAATGGTTTAACTTCAAATACTTGTGATATACTTGATTTAGCTTCAACAGCATGCGAAACAAACGAGTTAGCTTCAAATCCATGCGAAACACATGATTTAGCTTCAAATCAATGCGAATTAGAAGGGTTATCTTCGAATCCATGCGAAACACATGATTTAGCTACAAATCAATGCGAATTAGAAGGGTTATCTTCGAATCCATGCGAAACATATGATATAGCTTCAAATACTTGTGATATACATGATTTAGCTTCAACAGCATGCGAAACAAACGAGTTAGCTTCAAATCCATGCGAAACACATGATTTAGCTTCAAATCAATGCGAAGTAGAAGGCTTATCTTCTAATCCATGCGAAACAAATGGTTTAGCTGCAAATACTTGTGATATACATGATTTAGCTTCAACAGCAATCGAAACAAACGAGTTAGCTTCAAATCCATGCGAACAGATGATTTAGCTTCAAATCAATGCGAAGTAGGAGGCTTATCTTCGAATCCATGCGAAACAAATGGTTTAGCTTCAAATACTTGTGATATACATGATATAGCTTCAACTGCATGCGAAACAAACGAGTTAATTTCAAATCCATGAGAAACACAGTATTTAGCTTCAAATCAATGCGAAGTGGAAGGCTTACCTTCGAATCCATGCGAAACGAATAGTTTAGCTTCAAATACTTGTGATATACATGATTTAGCTTCAACAGCATGCGAAACAAACGAGTTCGATTCAAAGCCATGCGAAACACATGATTTAGCTTCAAATCAATGCGAATTAGAAGGGTTATCTTCGAATCCATGCGAAACGAATAATTTAGCTTCAAATACTTGTGATATACATGATTTAGCTTCAACAGCATGCGAAACAAACGAGTTCGATTTAAAACCATGCCAAACACATGATTTAGCTTCAAATCAATGCGAAGTACATGGGTTACCTTCGAATCCATGCGAAACAAATTGTTTAACTTCAAATACTTGTGATATACATGATTTAGCTTCAACAGCATGCGAAACAAACGAGTTCGATTCAAATCCATGCGAAACACATGATTTAGCTTCAAATCAATGCGAAGTAGGAGGCTTATCTTCGAATCCATGCGAAACATATGATATAGCTTCAAATACTTGTGATATACATGATTTAGCTTCAACAGCATGCGAAACAAACGAGTTAGCTTCAAATCCATGCGACACACATGATTTAGCATCTAATAAATGCGAAGTAGAAGGCTGATCTTCGAATCCATGCGAAGCAAATGGTTTAGCTTCAAATACTTGTGATACACTTGATTTAGCTTCAACAGCATGCGAAACAAACGAGTTCGATTCAAAGCCATGCGAAACACATGATTTAGCTTCAAATCAATGCGAAGTACATGGGTTATCTTCGAATCCATGCGAAACAAATTTTTTAACTTCAAATACTTGTGATATACATGATTTAGCTTCAACAGCATGCGAAACAAACGAGTTCGATTCAAATCCATGCGAAACACATAATTTAGTTTCAAATCAATGCGAAGTGGTAGGCTTATCTTCGAATCCATGCAAAACGAATAGTTTAGGATCAAATACTTGTGATATACATGATTCGGCTTCAACTGCATGCGAAACAAACGAGTTAGCTTCATATCCATGCGAAACACATGATTTAGCTTCAAATCAATGCGAAGTAGGAGGCTTATCTTCGAATCCATGCGAAACATATGATATAGCTTCAAATACTTGTGATATACATGATTTAGCTTCAACAGCATGCGAAACAAACGAGTTAGCTTCAAATCCATGAGAACACATGATTTAGCTTCAAATCAATGCGAAGTGCAAGGCTTATCTTCGAATCCATGTGAAACGAATAGTTTAGCTTCAAATACTTGTGATATACATGATTCAGGTTCAACTGCATGCGAAACAAACGAGTTAGCATCAAATCCATGCGATACACATGATTTAGATTAAAGTCAATGCGAAGTAGAAAGCTTATCTTCGAATCCATGCGAAACAAATGGTTTAGCTTCAAATACTTGTGATATGCACGCTTTAGCATCAACAGCATGCGAAACAAACGAGTTAGCTTCAAATCCATGCGACACACATGATTTAGCATCTAATAAATGCGAAGTAGAAGGCTGATCTTCGAATCCATGCGAAGCAAATGGTTCAGCTTCAAATACTTGTGATACACTTGATTTAGCTTCAACAGCGTGCGAAACAAACGAGTTAGCTTCAAATCCATGCGAACACATGATTTAGCTTCAAATCAATGCGAAGTAGGAGGCTTATCTTCGAATCCATGCGGAACAAATGGTTTAGCTTCAAATACTTGTGATAAACATGATTTAGCTTCAACAGCATGCGAAACAAACGAGTTAGCTTCAAATCCATGCGAAACACATGATTTAGCTTCAAATCAATGCGAATTAGAAGGGTTATCTTCGAATCCATGCGAAACATATGATATAGCTTCAAATACTTGTGATACACATGATTTAGCTTCATCAGCATGCGAAACAAACGAGTTAGCTTCAAATCCATGCGAACACATGATTTAGCTTCAAATCAATGCGAAGTAGGAGGCTTATCTTCGAATCCATGCGAAACATATGATATAGCTTCAAATATTTGTGATATACATGATTTAGCTTCAACAGCATGCGAAACAAACGAGTTAGCTTCAAATCCATGCGACACACATGATTTAGCATCTAATAAATGCGAAGTAGAAGGCTTATCTTCTAATCCATGCGAAACAAATGGTTTAGCTGCAAATACTTGTGATATACATGATTTAGCTTCAACAGCGTGCGAAACAAACGAGTTAGCTTCAAATCCATGCGAACACATGATTTAGCTTCAAATCAATGCGAAGTAGGAGGCTTATCTTCGAATCCATGCGAAACAAATGGTTTAGCTTCAAATACTTGTGATATACATGATATAGCTTCAACTGCATGCGAAACAAACGAGTTAATTTCAAATCCATGAGAAACACAGTATTTAGCTTCAAATCAATGCGAAGTGGAAGGCTTATCTTCGAATCCATGCGAAACGAATAGTTTAGCTTCAAATACTTGTGATATACATGATTTAGCTTCAACAGCATGCGAAACAAACGAGTTCGATTCAAAGCCATGCGAAACACATGATTTAGCTTCAAATCAATGCGAAGTACATGGGTTATCTTCGAATCCATGCGAAACAAATTTTTTAACTTCAAATACTTGTGATATACATGATTTAGCTTCAACAGCATGCGAAACAAACGAGTTCGATTCAAATCCATGCGAAACACATTATTTAGTTTCAAATCAATGCGAAGTGGTAGGCTTATCTTCGAATCCATGCAAAACGAATAGTTTAGGATCAAATACTTGTGATATACATGATTTAGCTTCAACAGCATGCGAAACAAACGAGTTCGATTCAAATCCATGCGAAACACATGATTTAGCTTCAAATCAATGCGAAGTAGGAGGCTTATCTTCGAATCCATGCGAAACATATGATATAGCTTCAAATACTTGTGATATACATGATTTAGCTTCAACAGCATGCGAAACAAACGAGTTAGCTTCAAATCCATGCGACACACATGATTTAGCATCTAATAAATGCGAAGTAGAAGGCTGATCTTCGAATCCATGCGAAGCAAATGGTTTAGCTTCAAATACTTGTGATACACTTGATTTAGCTTCAACAGCATGCGAAACAAACGAGTTCGATTCAAAGCCATGCGAAACACATGATTTAGCTTCAAATCAATGCGAAGTACATGGGTTATCTTCGAATCCATGCGAAACAAATTTTTTAACTTCAAATACTTGTGATATACATGATTTAGCTTCAACAGCATGCGAAACAAACGAGTTCGATTCAAATCCATGCGAAACACATAATTTAGTTTCAAATCAATGCGAAGTGGTAGGCTTATCTTCGAATCCATGCAAAACGAATAGTTTAGGATCAAATACTTGTGATATACATGATTCGGCTTCAACTGCATGCGAAACAAACGAGTTAGCTTCATATCCATGCGAAACACATGATTTAGCTTCAAATCAATGCGAAGTAGGAGGCTTATCTTCGAATCCATGCGAAACATATGATATAGCTTCAAATACTTGTGATATACATGATTTAGCTTCAACAGCATGCGAAACAAACGAGTTAGCTTCAAATCCATGAGAACACATGATTTAGCTTCAAATCAATGCGAAGTGCAAGGCTTATCTTCGAATCCATGTGAAACGAATAGTTTAGCTTCAAATACTTGTGATATACATGATTCAGGTTCAACTGCATGCGAAACAAACGAGTTAGCATCAAATCCATGCGATACACATGATTTAGATTAAAGTCAATGCGAAGTAGAAAGCTTATCTTCGAATCCATGCGAAACAAATGGTTTAGCTTCAAATACTTGTGATATGCACGCTTTAGCATCAACAGCATGCGAAACAAACGAGTTAGCTTCAAATCCATGCGACACACATGATTTAGCATCTAATAAATGCGAAGTAGAAGGCTGATCTTCGAATCCATGCGAAGCAAATGGTTCAGCTTCAAATACTTGTGATACACTTGATTTAGCTTCAACAGCGTGCGAAACAAACGAGTTAGCTTCAAATCCATGCGAACACATGATTTAGCTTCAAATCAATGCGAAGTAGGAGGCTTATCTTCGAATCCATGCGGAACAAATGGTTTAGCTTCAAATACTTGTGATAAACATGATTTAGCTTCAACAGCATGCGAAACAAACGAGTTAGCTTCAAATCCATGCGAAACACATGATTTAGCTTCAAATCAATGCGAATTAGAAGGGTTATCTTCGAATCCATGCGAAACATATGATATAGCTTCAAATACTTGTGATACACATGATTTAGCTTCATCAGCATGCGAAACAAACGAGTTAGCTTCAAATCCATGCGAACACATGATTTAGCTTCAAATCAATGCGAAGTAGGAGGCTTATCTTCGAATCCATGCGAAACATATGATATAGCTTCAAATATTTGTGATATACATGATTTAGCTTCAACAGCATGCGAAACAAACGAGTTAGCTTCAAATCCATGCGACACACATGATTTAGCATCTAATAAATGCGAAGTAGAAGGCTGATCTTCGAATCCATGCGAAGCAAATGGTTTAGCTTCAAATACTTGTGATACACTTGATTTAGCTTCAACAGCGTGCGAAACAAACGAGTTAGCTTCAAATCCATGCGAACACATGATTTAGCTTCAAATCAATGCCATGTAGGAGGCTTATCTTCGAATCCATGCGAAACAAATGGTTTAGCTTCAAATACTTGTGATATACATGATATAGCTTCAACTGCATGCGAAACAAACGAGTTAATTTCAAATCCATGAGAAACACATTATTTAGCTTCAAATCAATGCGAAGTGGAAGGCTTATCTTCGAATCCATGCGAAACGAATAGTTTAGCTTCAAATACTTGTGATATACATGATTTAGCTTCAACAGCATGCGAAACAAACGAGTTCGATTCAAAGCCATGCGAAACACATGATTTAGCTTCAAATCAATGCGAAGTACATGGGTTATCTTCGAATCCATGCGAAACAAATTTTTTAACTTCAAATACTTGTGATATACATGATTTAGCTTCAACAGCATGCGAAACAAACGAGTTCGATTCAAATCCATGCGAAACACATTATTTAGTTTCAAATCAATGCGAAGTGGTAGGCTTATCTTCGAATCCATGCAAAACGAATAGTTTAGGATCAAATACTTGTGATATACATGATTCGGCTTCAACTGCATGCGAAACAACGAGTTAGCTTCATATCCATGCGAAACACATGATTTAGCTTCAAATCAATGCGAATTAGAAGGGTTATCTTCGAATCCATGCGAAACGAATAATTTAGCTTCAAATACTTGTGATATACATGATTTAGCTTCAACAGCATGCGAAACAAACGAGTTCGATTCAAAGCCATGCGAAACACATGATTTAGCTTCAAATCAATGCGAAGTACATGGGTTATCTTCGAATCCATGCGAAACAAATTTTTTAACTTCAAATACTTGTGATATACATGATTTAGCTTCAACAGCATGCGAAACAAACGAGTTCGATTCAAATCCATGCGAAACACATTATTTAGTTTCAATCAATGCGAAGTGGTAGGCTTATCTTCGAATCCATGCAAAACGAATAGTTTAGGATCAAATACTTGTGATATACATGATTCGGCTTCAACTGCATGCGAAACAAACGAGTTAGCTTAATATCCATGCGAAACACATGATTTAGCTTCAAATCAATGCGAATTAGAAGGGTTATCTTCGAATCCATGCGAAACGAATAATTTAGCTTCAAATACTTGTGATATACATGATTTAGCTTCAACAGCATGCGAAACAAACGAGTTCGATTTAAAACCATGCCAAACACATGATTTAGCTTCAAATCAATGCGAAGTACATGGGTTACCTTCGAATCCATGCGAAACAAATTGTTTAACTTCAAATACTTGTGATATACATGATTTAGCTTCAACAGCATGCGAAACAAACGAGTTCGATTCAAATCCATGCGAAACACATGATTTAGCTTCAAATCAATGCGAAGTAGGAGGCTTATCTTCGAATCCATGCGAAACATATGATATAGCTTCAAATACTTGTGATATACATGATTTAGCTTCAACAGCATGCGAAACAAACGAGTTAGCTTCAAATCCATGAGAACACATGATTTAGCTTCAAATCAATGCGAAGTGCAAGGCTTATCTTCGAATCCATGCGAAACGAATAGTTTAGCTTCAAATACTTGTGATATACATGATTCAGGTTCAACTGCATGCGAAACAAACGAGTTAGCATCAAATCCATGCGATACACATGATTTAGATTAAAGTCAATGCGAAGTAGAAAGCTTATCTTCGAATCCATGCGAAACAAATGGTTTAGCTTCAAATACTTGTGATATGCACGCTTTAGCATCAACAGCATGCGAAACAAACGAGTTAGCTTCAAATCCATGCGACACACATGATTTAGCATCTAATAAATGCGAAGTAGAAGGCTGATCTTCGAATCCATGCGAAGCAAATGGTTCAGCTTCAAATACTTGTGATACACTTGATTTAGCTTCAACAGCGTGCGAAACAAACGAGTTAGCTTCAAATCCATGCGAACACATGATTTAGCTTCAAATCAATGCGAAGTAGGAGGCTTATCTTCGAATCCATGCGGAACAAATGGTTTAGCTTCAAATACTTGTGATAAACATGATTTAGCTTCAACAGCATGCGAAACAAACGAGTTAGCTTCAAATCCATGCGAAACACATGATTTAGCTTCAAATCAATGCGAATTAGAAGGGTTATCTTCGAATCCATGCGAAACATATGATATAGCTTCAAATACTTGTGATACACATGATTTAGCTTCATCAGCATGCGAAACAAACGAGTTAGCTTCAAATCCATGCGAACACATGATTTAGCTTCAAATCAATGCGAAGTAGGAGGCTTATCTTCGAATCCATGCGAAACATATGATATAGCTTCAAATACTTGTGATATACATGATTTAGCTTCAACAGCATGCGAAACAAACGAGTTAGCTTCAAATCCATGCGAAACACATGATTTAGCTTCAAATCAATGCGAATTAGATGGGTTATCTTCGAATCCATGCGAAACACATGATTTAGCTACAAATCAATGCGAATTAGAAGGGTTATCTTCGAATCCATGCGAAACATATGATATAGCTTCAAATACTTGTGATATACATGATTTAGCTTCAACAGCATGCGAAACAAACGAGTTAGCTTCAAATCCATGCGAAACACATGATTTAGCATCTAATAAATGCGAAGTGGAAGGCTGATCTTCGAATCCATGCGAAGCAAATGGTTTAGCTTCAAATACTTGTGATATACATGATTTAGCTTCAACAGCAATCGAAACAAACGAGTTAGCTTCAAATCCATGCGAACAGATGATTTAGCTTCAAATCAATGCGAAGTAGGAGGCTTATCTTCGAATCCATGCGAAACAAATGGTTTAGCTTCAAATACTTGTGATATACATGATATAGCTTCAACTGCATGCGAAACAAACGAGTTAATTTCAAATCCATGAGAAACACATTATTTAGCTTCAAATCAATGCGAAGTGGAAGGCTTATCTTCGAATCCATGCGAAACGAATAGTTTAGCTTCAAATACTTGTGATATACATGATTTAGCTTCAACAGCATGCGAAACAAACGAGTTAGATTCAAATTCATGCGAAACACATGATTTAGCTTCAAATCAATGCGAAGTAGATGGATTATCATCGAATCCATGCGAAACAAATGGTTTAACTTCAAATACTTGTGATATACTTGATTTAGCTTCAACAGCATGCGAAACAAACGAGTTAGCTTCAAATCCATGCGAAACACATGATTTAGCTTCAAATCAATGCGAATTAGAAGGGTTATCTTCGAATCCATGCGAAACACATGATTTAGCTACAAATCAATGCGAATTAGAAGGCTTATCTTCGAATCCATGCGAAACGAATAGTTTAGCTTCAAATACTTGTGATATACATGATTTAGCTTCAACAGCATGCGAAACAAACGAGTTAGATTCAAATTCATGCGAAACACATGATTTAGCTTCAAATCAATGCGAAGTGGAAGGCTTATCTTCGAATCCATGCGAAACGAATAGTTTAGCTTCAAATACTTGTGATATACATGATTTAGCTTCAACAGCATGCGAAACAAACGAGTTCGATTCAAAGCCATGCGAAACACATGATTTAGCTTCAAATCAATGCGAAGTACATGGGTTATCTTCGAATCCATGCGAAACAAATTTTTTAACTTCAAATACTTGTGATATACATGATTTAGCTTCAACAGCATGCGAAACAAACGAGTTCGATTCAAATCCATGCGAAACACATTATTTAGTTTCAAATCAATGCGAAGTGGTAGGCTTATCTTCGAATCCATGCAAAACGAATAGTTTAGGATCAAATACTTGTGATATACATGATTCGGCTTCAACTGCATGCGAAACAAACGAGTTAGCTTCATATCCATGCGAAACACATGATTTAGCTTCAAATCAATGCGAATTAGAAGGGTTATCTTCGAATCCATGCGAAACGAATAATTTAGCTTCAAATACTTGTGATATACATGATTTAGCTTCAACAGCATGCGAAACAAACGAGTTCGATTCAAAGCCATGCGAAACACATGATTTAGCTTCAAATCAATGCGAAGTACATGGGTTATCTTCGAATCCATGCGAAACAAATTTTTTAACTTCAAATACTTGTGATATACATGATTTAGCTTCAACAGCATGCGAAACAAACGAGTTCGATTCAAATCCATGCGAAACACATTATTTAGTTTCAAATCAATGCGAAGTGGTAGGCTTATCTTCGAATCCATGCAAAACGAATAGTTTAGGATCAAATACTTGTGATATACATGATTCGGCTTCAACTGCATGCGAAACAAACGAGTTAGCTTCATATCCATGCGAAACACATGATTTAGCTTCAAATCAATGCGAATTAGAAGGGTTATCTTCGAATCCATGCGAAACGAATAATTTAGCTTCAAATACTTGTGATATACATGATTTAGCTTCAACAGCATGCGAAACAAACGAGTTCGATTTAAAACCATGCCAAACACATGATTTAGCTTCAAATCAATGCGAAGTACATGGGTTACCTTCGAATCCATGCGAAACAAATTGTTTAACTTCAAATACTTGTGATATACATGATTTAGCTTCAACAGCATGCGAAACAAACGAGTTCGATTCAAATCCATGCGAAACACATGATTTAGCTTCAAATCAATGCGAAGTAGGAGGCTTATCTTCGAATCCATGCGAAACATATGATATAGCTTCAAATACTTGTGATATACATGATTTAGCTTCAACAGCATGCGAAACAAACGAGTTAGCTTCAAATCCATGAGAACACATGATTTAGCTTCAAATCAATGCGAAGTGCAAGGCTTATCTTCGAATCCATGCGAAACGAATAGTTTAGCTTCAAATACTTGTGATATACATGATTCAGGTTCAACTGCATGCGAAACAAACGAGTTAGCATCAAATCCATGCGATACACATGATTTAGATTAAAGTCAATGCGAAGTAGAAAGCTTATCTTCGAATCCATGCGAAACAAATGGTTTAGCTTCAAATACTTGTGATATGCACGCTTTAGCATCAACAGCATGCGAAACAAACGAGTTAGCTTCAAATCCATGCGACACACATGATTTAGCATCTAATAAATGCGAAGTAGAAGGCTGATCTTCGAATCCATGCGAAGCAAATGGTTCAGCTTCAAATACTTGTGATACACTTGATTTAGCTTCAACAGCGTGCGAAACAAACGAGTTAGCTTCAAATCCATGCGAACACATGATTTAGCTTCAAATCAATGCGAAGTAGGAGGCTTATCTTCGAATCCATGCGGAACAAATGGTTTAGCTTCAAATACTTGTGATAAACATGATTTAGCTTCAACAGCATGCGAAACAAACGAGTTAGCTTCAAATCCATGCGAAACACATGATTTAGCTTCAAATCAATGCGAATTAGAAGGGTTATCTTCGAATCCATGCGAAACATATGATATAGCTTCAAATACTTGTGATACACATGATTTAGCTTCATCAGCATGCGAAACAAACGAGTTAGCTTCAAATCCATGCGAACACATGATTTAGCTTCAAATCAATGCGAAGTAGGAGGCTTATCTTCGAATCCATGCGAAACATATGATATAGCTTCAAATACTTGTGATATACATGATTTAGCTTCAACAGCATGCGAAACAAACGAGTTAGCTTCAAATCCATGCGAAACACATGATTTAGCTTCAAATCAATGCGAATTAGAAGGGTTATCTTCGAATCCATGCGAAACACATGATTTAGCTACAAATCAATGCGAATTAGAAGGGTTATCTTCGAATCCATGCGAAACATATGATATAGCTTCAAATACTTGTGATATACATGATTTAGCTTCAACAGCATGCGAAACAAACGAGTTAGCTTCAAATCCATGCGAAACACATGATTTAGCATCTAATAAATGCGAAGTGGAAGGCTGATCTTCGAATCCATGCGAAGCAAATGGTTTAGCTTCAAATACTTGTGATATACATGATTTAGCTTCAACAGCAATCGAAACAAACGAGTTAGCTTCAAATCCATGCGAACAGATGATTTAGCTTCAAATCAATGCGAAGTAGGAGGCTTATCTTCGAATCCATGCGAAACAAATGGTTTAGCATCAAATACTTGTGATATACATGATATAGCTTCAACTGCATGCGAAACAAACGAGTTAATTTCAAATCCATGAGAAACACATTATTTAGCTTCAAATCAATGCGAAGTGGAAGGCTTATCTTCGAATCCATGCGAAGCGAATAGTTTAGCTTCAAATACTTGTGATATACATGATTTAGCTTCAACAGCATGCGAAACAAACGAGTTAGATTCAAATTCATGCGAAACACATGATTTAGCTTCAAATCAATGCGAAGTAGATGGATTATCATCGAATCCATGCGAAACAAATGGTTTAACTTCAAATACTTGTGATATACTTGATTTAGCTTCAACAGCATGCGAAACAAACGAGTTAGCTTCAAATCCATGCGAAACACATGATTTAGCTTCAAATCAATGCGAATTAGAAGGGTTATCTTCGAAATCCATGCGAAACACATGATTTAGCTACAAATCAATGCGAATTAGAAGGGTTATCTTCGAATCCATGCGAAACATATGATATAGCTTCAAATACTTGTGATATACATGATTTAGCTTCAACAGCATGCGAAACAAACGAGTTCGATTCAAATCCATGCGAAACACATTATTTAGTTTCAAATCAATGCGAAGTGGTAGGCTTATCTTCGAATCCATGCAAAACGAATAGTTTAGGATCAAATACTTGTGATATACATGATTCGGCTTCAACTGCATGCGAAACAAACGAGTTAGCTTCATATCCATGCGAAACACATGATTTAGCTTCAAATCAATGCGAATTAGAAGGGTTATCTTCGAATCCATGCGAAACGAATAATTTAGCTTCAAATACTTGTGATATACATGATTTAGCTTCAACAGCATGCGAAACAAACGAGTTCGATTCAAAGCCATGCGAAACACATGATTTAGCTTCAAATCAATGCGAAGTACATGGGTTATCTTCGAATCCATGCGAAACAAATTTTTTAACTTCAAATACTTGTGATATACATGATTTAGCTTCAACAGCATGCGAAACAAACGAGTTCGATTCAAATCCATGCGAAACACATTATTTAGTTTCAAATCAATGCGAAGTGGTAGGCTTATCTTCGAATCCATGCAAAACGAATAGTTTAGGATCAAATACTTGTGATATACATGATTCGGCTTCAACTGCATGCGAAACAAACGAGTTAGCTTCATATCCATGCGAAACACATGATTTAGCTTCAAATCAATGCGAATTAGAAGGGTTATCTTCGAATCCATGCGAAACGAATAATTTAGCTTCAAATACTTGTGATATACATGATTTAGCTTCAACAGCATGCGAAACAAACGAGTTCGATTTAAAACCATGCCAAACACATGATTTAGCTTCAAATCAATGCGAAGTACATGGGTTACCTTCGAATCCATGCGAAACAAATTGTTTAACTTCAAATACTTGTGATATACATGATTTAGCTTCAACAGCATGCGAAACAAACGAGTTCGATTCAAATCCATGCGAAACACATGATTTAGCTTCAAATCAATGCGAAGTAGGAGGCTTATCTTCGAATCCATGCGAAACATATGATATAGCTTCAAATACTTGTGATATACATGATTTAGCTTCAACAGCATCCGAAACAAACGAGTTAGCTTCAAATCCATGAGAACACATGATTTAGCTTCAAATCAATGCGAAGTGCAAGGCTTATCTTCGAATCCATGCGAAACGAATAGTTTAGCTTCAAATACTTGTGATATACATGATACAGGTTCAACTGCATGCGAAACAAACGAGTTAGCATCAAATCCATGCGATACACATGATTTAGATTAAAGTCAATGCGAAGTAGAAAGCTTATCTTCGAATCCATGCGAAACAAATGGTTTAGCTTCAAATACTTGTGATATGCACGCTTTAGCATCAACAGCATGCGAAACAAACGAGTTAGCTTCAAATCCATGCGACACACATGATTTAGCATCTAATAAATGCGAAGTAGAAGGCTGATCTTCGAATCCATGCGAAGCAAATGGTTCAGCTTCAAATACTTGTGATACACTTGATTTAGCTTCAACAGCGTGCGAAACAAACGAGTTAGCTTCAAATCCATGCGAACACATGATTTAGCTTCAAATCAATGCGAAGTAGGAGGCTTATCTTCGAATCCATGCGGAACAAATGGTTTAGCTTCAAATACTTGTGATAAACATGATTTAGCTTCAACAGCATGCGAAACAAACGAGTTAGCTTCAAATCCATGCGAAACACATGATTTAGCTTCAAATCAATGCGAATTAGAAGGGTTATCTTCGAATCCATGCGAAACATATGATATAGCTTCAAATACTTGTGATACACATGATTTAGCTTCATCAGCATGCGAAACAAACGAGTTAGCTTCAAATCCATGCGAACACATGATTTAGCTTCAAATCAATGCGAAGTAGGAGGCTTATCTTCGAATCCATGCGAAACATATGATATAGCTTCAAATACTTGTGATATACATGATTTAGCTTCAACAGCATGCGAAACAAACGAGTTAGCTTCAAATCCATGCGAAACACATGATTTAGCTTCAAATCAATGCGAATTAGAAGGGTTATCTTCGAATCCATGCGAAACACATGATTTAGCTACAAATCAATGCGAATTAGAAGGGTTATCTTCGAATCCATGCGAAACATATGATATAGCTTCAAATACTTGTGATATACATGATTTAGCTTCAACAGCATGCGAAACAAACGAGTTAGCTTCAAATCCATGCGAAACACATGATTTAGCATCTAATAAATGCGAAGTGGAAGGCTGATCTTCGAATCCATGCGAAGCAAATGGTTTAGCTTCAAATACTTGTGATATACATGATTTAGCTTCAACAGCAATCGAAACAAACGAGTTAGCTTCAAATCCATGCGAACAGATGATTTAGCTTCAAATCAATGCGAAGTAGGAGGCTTATCTTCGAATCCATGCGAAACAAATGGTTTAGCTTCAAATACTTGTGATATACATGATATAGCTTCAACTGCATGCGAAACAAACGAGTTAATTTCAAATCCATGAGAAACACATTATTTAGCTTCAAATCAATGCGAAGTGGAAGGCTTATCTTCGAATCCATGCGAAACGAATAGTTTAGCTTCAAATACTTGTGATATACATGATTTAGCTTCAACAGCATGCGAAACAAACGAGTTCGATTCAAAGCCATGCGAAACACATGATTTAGCTTCAAATCAATGCGAAGTACATGGGTTATCTTCGAATCCATGCGAAACAAATTTTTTAACTTCAAATACTTGTGACATACATGATTTAGCTTCAACAGCATGCGAAACAAACGAGTTCGATTCAAATCCATGCGAAACACATAATTTAGTTTCAAATCAATGCGAAGTGGTAGGCTTATCTTCGAATCCATGCAAAACGAATAGTTTAGGATCAAATACTTGTGATATACATGATTCGGCTTCAACTGCATGCGAAACAAACGAGTTAGCTTCATATCCATGCGAAACACATGATTTAGCTTCAAATCAATGCGAATTAGAAGGGTTATCTTCGAATCCATGCGAAACGAATAATTTAGCTTCAAATACTTGTGATATACATGATTTAGCTTCAACAGCATGCGAAACAAACGAGTTCGATTTAAAACCATGCCAAACACATGATTTAGCTTCAAATCAATGCGAAGTACATGGGTTACCTTCGAATCCATGCGAAACAAATTGTTTAACTTCAAATACTTGTGATATACATGATTTAGCTACAACAGCATGCGAAACAAACGAGTTCGATTCAAATCCATGCGAAACACATGATTTAGCTTCAAATCAATGCGAATTAGAAGGCTTATCTTCGATTCCATGCGAAACGAATAGTTTATGTTAAAATACGAATGATATACATGATTCAGCTTCAACTGCATGCGAAACATACGAGTTTGCTTCAAATCCATGCGAAAAACATGATTTATATTCAAATCAATGCGAATTAGTAGGGTTATCTCGGAATCCAAGCGAAACATATGATATAGCTTCAAATACTTGTGATATACATGATTTAGTTTCAACAGCATGCGAAACAAACGAGTTAGATTCAAATTCATGCGAAACACATGATTTAGCTTCAAATCAATGCGAAGTAGATGGATTATCATCGAATCCATGCGAAACAAATGGTTTAACTTCAAATACTTGTGATATACTTGATTTAGCTTCAACAGCATGCGAAACAAACGAGTTAGCTTCAAATCCATGCGAAACACATGATTTAGCTTCAAATCAATGCGAATTAGAAGGGTTATCTTCGAATCCATGCGAAACACATGATTTAGCTACAAATCAATGCGAATTAGAAGGGTTATCTTCGAATCCATGCGAAACATATGATATAGCTTCAAATACTTGTGATATACATGATTTAGCTTCAACAGCATGCGAAACAAACGAGTTAGCTTCAAATCCATGCGAAACACATGATTTAGCTTCAAATCAATGCGAAGTAGAAGGCTTATCTTCTAATCCATGCGAAACAAATGGTTTAGCTGCAAATACTTGTGATATACATGATTTAGCTTCAACAGCAATCGAAACAAACGAGTTAGCTTCAAATCCATGCGAACAGATGATTTAGCTTCAAATCAATGCGAAGTAGGAGGCTTATCTTCGAATCCATGCGAAACAAATGGTTTAGCTTCAAATACTTGTGATATACATGATATAGCTTCAACTGCATGCGAAACAAATGAGTTAATTTCAAATCCATGAGAAACACAGTATTTAGCTTCAAATCAATGCGAAGTGGAAGGCTTATCTTCGAATCCATGCGAAACGAATAGTTTAGCTTCAAATACTTGTGATATACATGATTTAGCTTCAACAGCATGCGAAACAAACGAGTTCGATTCAAAGCCATGCGAAACACATGATTTAGCTTCAAATCAATGCGAATTAGAAGGGTTATCTTCGAATCCATGCGACACGAATAATTTAGCTTCAAATACTTGTGATATACATGATTTAGCTTCAACAGCATGCGAAACAAACGAGTTCGATTTAAAACCATGCCAAACACATGATTTAGCTTCAAATCAATGCGAAGTACATAGGTTACATTCGAATCCATGCGAAACAAATTGTTTAACTTCAAATACTTGTGATATACATGATTTAGCATCAACAGCATGCGAAACAAACGAGTTCGATTCAAATCCATGCGAAACACATGATTTAGCTTCAAATCAATGCGAATTAGAAGGCTTATCTTCGATTCCATGCGAAACGAATAGTTTATGTTAAAATACAAATGATATACATGATTCAGCTTCAACTGCATGCGAAACAAACGAGTTTGCTTCAAATCCATGCGAAACATATGATTTAGCTTTAAATCAATGCGAATTAGAAGGGTTATATTCGAATCCATGCGAAACAAATGGTTTAGCTTCAAATACTTGGGATATACATGACTTAGCTTCAACAGCATGCGAAACAAACGAGATAGCTTCAAATCCATGCGAAACACATGATTTAGCTTCAAATCAATGCGAATTAGAAGGGTTATCTTCGAATCCATGCGAAACATATGATATAGCTTCAATTACTTGTGATATACATGATTTAGCTTCAACAGCATGCGAAACAAACGAGTTAGCTTCAAATCCAAGCGAAACACATGATTTATATTCAAATCAATGCGAAGTTGAAAGCTTAGCTTCAAATCCATGGGAATCAAATGGTTTAGCTTCAAATACTTGTGATATACATGATTCGGCTTCAACTGCATGCGAAACAAACGAGTTAGCTTCAAATCCATGCGAAACACATGATTTAGCTTCAAATCAATGCGAATTAGAAGGGTTATCTTCGAATCCATGCGAAACGAATAATTTAGCTTCAAATACTTGTGATATACATGATTTAGCTTCAACAGCATGCGAAACAAACGAGTTAGCTTCAAGTCCAAACGAAAGACATGATTTAGCATCAAGTCAACGCGAAGTTGATGGCTTAGCTTCAAAGCCATGCGAAACACATGATGTAGCATCTAATCAATGCGAAGTAGAAGGCTGATCTTCGAATCCATGCGAAGCAAATGGTTTACCTTCAAATACTTGTGATATACATGATTTAGCTTCAACAGCATGCGAAAGAAACGGGGTAGGTTCAAATCCATGCGAACATATGATTTAGCTTCAAATCAATGCGAAGTAGGAGACTTATCTTCGAATCCATGCGAAACAAATGGTTTAGCTTCAAATACTTGGGATATACATGACTTAGCTTCAACAGCATGCGAAACAAACGAGTTAGGTTCAAATCCATGCGAAACACATGATTTAGCTTCAAATCAATGCGAATTAGAAGGGTTATCTTCGAATCCATGCGAAACATATGATATAGCTTCAATTACTTGTGATATACATGATTCAGCTTCAACTGCATGCGAAACAAACGAGTTAGCTTCAAGTCCATGCGGAACACATGATTTAGCTTCAAATCAATGCGAAGTAGAAGGCTTATCTTCGAATCCATGCGAAACAAATGATATAGCTTCAAATACATGTGATGTACATGATTTAGCTACAACAGCATGCGAAACAAACGAGTTAGATTCAAATCCATGCGAAACACATGCTTTAGCTTCAAATCAATGCGAAGTAGAAGGCTTATCTTCGAATCCATGCGAAACAAATGATATAGCTTCAAATACATGTGATGTACATGATTAGCTTGAACTGCATGCGAAAAAAACGAGTTAGCTTCAAAACCAAGCGAAACACATGATTTAGCCTCAAATCAATGCGAAGTAGAAGGCTTAGCTTCGAATCCATGCGAAACAAGTGGTTTAGCTTCAAATACTTGTGATATACATGATTTAGCTTCAACAGCATGCGAAACAAACGAGTTAGCTTCAAATCCATGCGAAACACATGGCTTAGCTTCAAATCAGTGCGTAGTAGGAGGCTTATCTTCGATCCCATGCGATACAAATGGTTTAGCTTCAAATATTTGTGATATACATGATTTAGCTTCAACAGCATGCGAAACAAACGAGTTAGCTTCAAATCCATGCGAAACACATGATTTAGCTTCAAATCAATGCGAATTAGAAGGGTTCTCTTGGAATCCATGCGAAACGTATGATATAGCTTCAAATAATTGTGATATACATGATTTAGCTTCAACAGCATGTGAAAAAAACGAGTTAGCTTCAAAACCAAGCGAAACAAATGATTTAGCCTCAAATCAATGCGAAGTAGAAGGCTGATCTTCGTATCCATGCGAAACGAATAATTTAGCTTCAAATACTTGTGATATACATGATTCAGCTTCAACTGCATGCGAAACAAACGAGTTAGCTTCAAATCCATGCGAAACACATGATTTAGCTTCAAAACAATGCGAAGTAGATGGATTATCTTCGAATCCATGCGAAACAAATGGTTTATCTTCAAATACTTGTGATATACATGATTTAGCTTTAACAGCATGCGAAACAAACGAGTTATCTTCAAATACAATCGAAACACATGATTTAGCTTCAAATGAATGCGAAGAACATGGATTATCTGCGAATCCATGCGAAACAAATGGTTTAGCTTCAAATACTTGTGATGTACATGATTTAGCTTCAACTGCATGCGAAAAAAACGAGTTAGCTTCAAATCCATGCGAAACACATGATTTAGCATCTAATCAATGCGAAGTAGAAGGCTGATTTTCGAATCCATGCGAAGCAAATGGTTTGGCTTCAAATACTTGTGATATACATGATTTAGCTTCAACTGCATGCGAAACAAACGAGTTAACTTCAAATCCATGCGAAACACATGATTTAGCTTCAAATCAATGCGAAGAACATGGATTATCTTCGAATCCATGCGAAACAAATGGTTTAGCTTCAAATACTTGTGATGTACATGATTTAGCTTCAACTGCATGCGAAACAAACGAGTTAGCTTCAAATCGATGCGAAACACATGATTTAGCTTCAAATCAATGCGAAGTAGGAGGCTTATCTTCGAATCCATGCGAAACATATGATATAGCTTCAAATACTTGTGATATACACGATTTAGCTTCAACAGCATGCGAAACAAACGAGTTAGATTCAAATCCATGCGAAACACATGATTTAGCTTCAAATCAGTGCGAAGTAGAAGGCTTATGTTCGAATCCATGCGAAACGAATAGATTAGCTTCAAATACTTGTGATATTCATGATTCAGCTTCAACTGCATGCGAAACAAACGAGTTAGCTTCAAATCCATGCGAAACACATGATTTAGCTTCAAATCAATGCGAATTAGAAGGGTTATCTTCGAATCCATGCGAAACATATGATATAGCTTCAAATACTTGTGATATACATGATTTAGCTTCAACAGCATGCGAAACAAACGAGTTAGCTTCAAATCCATGCGAAACACATGATTTAGCATCTAATAAATGCGAAGTGGAAGGCAGATCTTCGAATCCATGCGAAGCAAATGGTTTAGCTTCAAATACTTGTGATACACTTGATTTAGCTTCAACAGCGTGCGAAACAAACGAGTTAGATTCAAATCCATGCGAAACACATGATTTAGCTTCAAATCAATGCGAAGTAGATGAATTATCTCCGAATCCATGCGAAACATATGATATAGCTTCAAATACTTGTGATATACATGATTTAGCTTCAACAGCATGCGTGTTAGGGCCAAGTGGCCAGGATTTATGGCAGGGGCCATGTGCTTGGGTACCCGGACGGTATGGGTCTGTCCCGGGCCGTTCCCGGGCACATGTGGCACCGTCATAACGTCTCCTGGCCCTTGATTACGGTCCAGTCAATGACGGTTGGGTCTGGCATTGTTCGGGCACGTAGGCCCATCAGCGCGGGATGTCTCGCAGGAGCAGATTTTGTCACTCTCCCTCCTAACTCCCGGCCCACCGTTTTGGGGCAGTCTCGCTGGATTTGGGATTGCAGTGATTGGACCGTAATTCCTTGCCGCCCACCCTAGGTTAAGAGAAGTAGGGAGGACCGAGGTGATCTTAGACATGACTCCGGGCCTCTAGGCACAGATCATTCTCAACAGTACAGTCAGACCATTCTCAAAAGTACAGACAGAACAGTCTTAGAGCGATAGCCAGAACATTCTCAGATAGACAGATCATTCTTACAACACAGAACAGTCTTAGAGCGATAGACAGACAACTTCAAACAGAACAGAACAGAACACATAGATAGATACGCGTAACGGTTAGGTTGCGCGTTACAAATAGTCCCACTACAGTGGGTGGTCCTTCGAGGTAGTCGGCACCAAGTGCAATATTCAGAGGATCTCCGTCATCCATCTGATGAGTCCTCAACATTTGGTCCTTCGAGCCGGATCTAAGAACGCACAGACGAAGTGAAAGATCATCAGAGGCTACAGCCACGCAGCACAGTGTATCACGAGAACACCAACACCTGGCTTCAATCAGGAATCTCAGGAGCTCAGTGACGAGAAGTTTCTTCCGGAGGCTACAGCATCCAGAGAAGGCAGTGCATATAGCTTCAGAGCAGTGCAACACCACAGAAGTCCAGCACCACAGCAGGACAATCACGCAGCAGCTCAACATCATTGCAGAACAACGCAGCATCCCAGTGCAGCCAACAGGCATCGACAGCAGTACCAAGTATCCCAGCCCAAGTGATAAGTACCTTTATAGTCCCATTTGCGTCAGTAAATCACTATGGCGGAAGATCTCAAACCGTTGATGATCGAGCGCGGAACGGTCAAGGCTGCACTCACGCGGTTTAAGACATTTATTTGCAAATTCGCGACCACGACTTCGGTGGGCTCTCTTAAGAAACGGTTAGAAGCAAATGTATGTCTCCTTGACAATTTTAATAGAGTTCAAACGAGAATCGAAATACTCGTAGCTGGAACGGACGCCGAAGCAGCGCACGCGATCGAGCGCGAAGAATTCGAGACGGCGTATTTTGATCTGATAGATCAAGTTGAAATAGTCATTGCCCGTGCCACTCCGGAACAGAGTAGGATAACCACGAACAGCCCGATATCCGCGCAGACTGCAGATACCGCAATAAACATTAGATTACCGACACTGCAACTGCCTTCCTTTGATGGCAATTACAGTGATTGGGTGAAATTTAAAGACACATTTACATCAGTGATTCACGAGAATAATTCATTAACAGACATACAACGGTTCCATTATTTAAACACCTCACTCAAGGGGGTAGCGGCTCGTGTGATTCAAGCGTTAGGCGTGTCCGGAACAAATTACAGACATGCATGGGAATTACTCAAGTCGCGATATGAAGATTCCACAAGTCTCAAGCGGCACCATGTAAATTCATTACTTGATTTAAAATCCATTCAAAGGGAATCAGACATCACATTGCGGGAATTTCTGGACGAAGCTACAAATCATAGAATAGCGTTAATGTCTTTGGGTGAATCGGTTGAAACTTGGGATACCATGTTAGTTCCATTATTGTCCAGAAAGTTAGGTCAAGTGTCCATGAGAGAGTGGGAAAGGAGAATAATATCTCAGTCGGAAATGCCTACATTTGGTCAATTCTCTGCGTTTATAGAAGAACGTTCCAAATATTTAGCAAATATCGCAGTCAGTGTTCAGGTAGCTGCACCCAGGGTCGACCAGCGACCTCGAGGAACAAACAATACCCCTCGTTACAACTACATAGCTTCGCATGTAGTTAACTCAGTCGGGTGCCCCGCATGTAAGGCCAATCACGCGATATATAACTGTGAGAAATTTAAGAACAGCGATTTAAATACAAAAACAAAGATAGTGCAAGAAGCCCGGCTGTGCTTCAATTGTTTGTCATCGGGACATCGGGTACGGGCGTGTACACGGAGTCATTGCAAACAGTGTGGAAGGAAGCATCATTCCTTATTACATAATCCCGAATTCAAACGCGCAGAAGAAGGCTACGCGGATACAGGAGACTCAGATTCGCGAGAACCCCCAGTACTCACAGCTAACGTAGCAAATACAATAGGGCATGCCGTATTATCGACAGCAATAGTTTATGTCAAGGACAAGGGTGGTCAGTCACATAAATGCAGGGTATTATTAGATTCGGGATCTCAAGCAAATTTTATAACCACGGCATTTTGCCAACGACTCGGCATCAAACCGACTGCAATAAGTTCAACAGTGACAGGATTAGGAAGGGCAGTAAATTCCATAGAAGGTAGAGCAACATTAACAATTCATTCGCGATATAATAAATCTCAACACACGGTACAATGCCTATCAATAGAAACCATCACGTCAGACATGCCCAATTTTCAGATACATAGAGAAAAAATAGAAATTCCAAGTCATATAGAGCTAGCCGATCCAGAATTCCATTTACAACGGCCAATAGATATGCTCATTGGAGCAGGTCTATTTTGGACATTGCTATGTGTCGGTCAACACAAATCAACTCCCAACCTGCTCTTGCAAAGGACCCAACTCGGTTGGGTTTTGGGAGGCACTCCTACCTGGGCAGATAAGAAATTACCACAAAACAATATGTGTTGTTTAGCCACACTCAATGACCTGCAATCTCAATTAGAGAGGTTTTGGGACATAGAGGAACTAACCCCAAACAATAGAAATCAATGCAGCGAGAACACGTTTGGAATTACTTGCGCAAAAGGAGGCATTTTCGACAGAGATCAGATTAGTACAAACGCAACAAGCACTTCCAAATTCCAGTGCGCTACGGTCCCTAAATGTATTTCTGGACAATGGCGGACTACTCAGGGTGGGCGGAAGACTATCCAACGCACCCATAGACTACGACCAAAAGACAGCAGTATACAGAATTCATGTCAGAATATGAGACGTTAGGGCATATGTCGCGCATTGTAGAAGGTACACACGAGCAATCCGCCTACTAAATACCACCTCACAAGCGTTATAGGAGATCAGAGGCTCACGTTCGAAGAGCTATATACGTTACTGACGCAAATAGAATCCTGTTTAAATTCACGTCCACTTTCACCATTATCCTCAGATCCCACAGACCTAAACCCTTTGACTCCTGGGCATTTTTTAATTGGTACTGCCCTTACAACACTGCCATCTCATGACCTACGAGATATCAAGGTCACTCGACTTAACAGATACCAGCTAATCCAGCAAATGGTCCAGCATTTCTGGCAAAGGTGGCAGCGGGAATGTATTCAACAGTTGCAGCAACGACACAAATGGCAGCATTCCACCACGTCGAAATTAGCCGTGGATTCCTTGGTCATCATCAAGGAGGACAATCTACCCCCGTTACAGTGGAGCATGGGAAGAATCGTTCAGGTACACCCTGGTACAGATGGAGTGATTCGTGTCGCAACAGTCAGAACGTCAACCGGAACAATTAAACGACCCGTGACAAAATTGTGTATAATACCGTTAGATCACTTAGAAATGTCACACGAGGTGTAGCGCAACTATGTATAGTGTAAATCTCGATCATTGTAAATATTGTAATATTCGCACAGAATACGTAGATTGTAATCATATCATAAGCTTACACTTATATGGTTATCAAATATAGATATAGTTGAACATGCGATGCATGTTCAAGGTGGGCGGTATGTTAGGGCCAAGTGGCCAGGATTTATGGCAGGGGCCATGTGCTTGGGTACCCGGACGGTATGGGTCTGTCCCGGGCCGTTCCCGGGCACATGTGGCACCGTCATAACGTCTCCTGGCCCTTGATTACGGTCCAGTCAATGACGGTTGGGTCTGGCATTGTTCGGGCACGTAGGCCCATCAGCGCGGGATGTCTCGCAGGAGCAGATTTTGTCACTCTCCCTCCTAACTCCCGGCCCACCGTTTTGGGGCAGTCTCGCTGGATTTGGGATTGCAGTGATTGGACCGTAATTCCTTGCCGCCCACCCTAGGTTAAGAGAAGTAGGGAGGACCGAGGTGATCTTAGACATGACTCCGGGCCTCTAGGCACAGATCATTCTCAACAGTACAGTCAGACCATTCTCAAAAGTACAGACAGAACAGTCTTAGAGCGATAGCCAGAACATTCTCAGATAGACAGATCATTCTTACAACACAGAACAGTCTTAGAGCGATAGACAGACAACTTCAAACAGAACAGAACAGAACACATAGATAGATACGCGTAACGGTTAGGTTGCGCGTTACAAATAGTCCCACTACAGTGGGTGGTCCTTCGAGGTAGTCGGCACCAAGTGCAATATTCAGAGGATCTCCGTCATCCATCTGATGAGTCCTCAACAATGCGAAACAAACGAGTTCGATTCAAATCCATGCGAAACACATGATTTAGTTTCAAATCAATGCGAAGTGGTAGGCTTATCTTCGAATCCATGCGAAACGAATAGTTTAGGATCAATTACTTGTGATATACATGATTCTGCTTCAACAGCATGCGAAACAAACGAGTTTGCTTCAAATCCATGCGAAACACATGATTTAGCTTTAAATCAATGCGAATTGGAAGGTTTATATTCGAATCCATGCGAAACATATGATATAGCTTCAAATACTTGTGATATACATGATTTAGCTTCAACAGCATGCGAAACAAACGAGTTAGCTTCAAATCCATGCGAACACATGATTTAGCTTCAAATCAATGCGAAGTAGGAGGCTTATCTTCGAATCCATGCGAAACAAATGGTTTAGCTGCAAATACTTGTGATATACATGATTTAGCTTCAACACCAATCGAAACAAACGAGTTAGCTTCAAATCCATGCGAACACATGATTTAGCTTCAAATCAATGCGAAGTAGGAGGCTTATCTTCGAATCCATGCGAAACATATGATATAGCTTCAAATACTTGTGATATACATGATTTAGCTTCAACAGCATGCGAAACAAACGAGTTAGCTTCAAATCCATGCGACACACATGATTTAGCATCTAATAAATGCGAAGTAGAAGGCTGATCTTCGAATCCATGCGAAGCAAATGGTTTAGCTTCAAATACTTGTGATACACTTGATTTAGCTTCAACAGCGTGCGAAACAAACGAGTTAGCTTCAAATCCATGCGAACACATGATTTAGCTTCAAATCAATGCGAAGTAGGAGGCTTATCTTCGAATCCATGTGGAACAAATGGTTTAGCTTCAAATACTTGTGATATACAAGATTTAGCTTCAACAGCATGCGAAACAAACGAGATAGCTTCAAATACATGCGAAACACATGATTTAGCTTCAAATCAATGCGAATTAGTAGGGTTATCTTGGAATTCAAGCGAAACATATGATATAGCTTCAAATACTTGTGATATACATGATTTAGTTTCAACAGTATGCGAAACAAACGAGTTAGATTCAAATTCATGCGAAACACATGATTTAGCTTCAAATCAATGCGAAGTAGATGGATTATCATCGAATCCATGCGAAACAAATGGTTTAACTTCAAATACTTGTGATATACTTGATTTAGCTTCAACAGCATGCGAAACAAACGAGTTAGCTTCAAATCCATGCGAAACACATGATTTAGCTTCAAATCAATGCGAATTAGAAGGGTTATCTTCGAATCCATGCGAAACACATGATTTAGCTACAAATCAATGCGAATTAGAAGGGTTATCTTCGAATCCATGCGAAACATATGATATAGCTTCAAATACTTGTGATATACATGATTTAGCTTCAACAGCATGCGAAACAAACGAGTTAGCTTCAAATCCATGCGAAACACATGATTTAGCATCTAATAAATGCGAAGTGGAAGGCTGATCTTCGAATCCATGCGAAGCAAATGGTTTAGCTTCAAATACTTGTGATACACTTGATTTAGCTTCAACAGCGTGCGAAACAAACGAGTTAGATTCAAATCCATGCGAAACACATGATTTAGCTTCAAATCAATGCGAAGTAGAAGGCTTATCTTCTAATCCATGCGAAACAAATGGTTTAGCTGCAAATACTTGTGATATACATGATTTAGCTTCAACAGCAATCGAAACAAACGAGTTAGCTTCAAATCCATGCGAACAGATGATTTAGCTTCAAATCAATGCGAAGTAGGAGGCTTATCTTCGAAACCATGCGAAACAAATGGTTTAGCTTCAAATACTTGTGATATACATGATATAGCTTCAACTGCATGCGAAACAAACGAGTTAATTTCAAATCCATGAGAAACACATTATTTAGCTTCAAATCAATGCGAAGTGGAAGGCTTATCTTCGAATCCATGCGAAACGAATAGTTTAGCTTCAAATACTTGTGATATACATGATTTAGCTTCAACAGCATGCGAAACAAACGAGTTCGATTCAAAGCCATGCGAAACACATGATTTAGCTTCAAATCAATGCGAAGTACATGGGTTATCTTCGAATCCATGCGAAACAAATTTTTTAACTTCAAATACTTGTGATATACATGATTTAGCTTCAACAGCATGCGAAACAAACGAGTTCGATTCAAATCCATGCGAAACACATAATTTAGTTTCAAATCAATGCGAAGTGGTAGGCTTATCTTCGAATCCATGCAAAACGAATAGTTTAGGATCAAATACTTGTGATATACATGATTCGGCTTCAACTGCATGCGAAACAAACGAGTTAGCTTCATATCCATGCGAAACACATGATTTAGCTTCAAATCAATGCGAATTAGAAGGGTTATCTTCGAATCCATGCGAAACGAATAATTTAGCTTCAAATACTTGTGATATACATGATTTAGCTTCAACAGCATGCGAAACAAACGAGTTCGATTTAAAACCATGCCAAACACATGATTTAGCTTCAAATCAATGCGAAGTACATGGGTTACCTTCGAATCCATGCGAAACAAATTGTTTAACTTCAAATACTTGTGATATACATGATTTAGCTTCAACAGCATGCGAAACAAACGAGTTCGATTCAAATCCATGCGAAACACATGATTTAGCTTCAAATCAATGCGAAGTAGGAGGCTTATCTTCGAATCCATGCGAAACATATGATATAGCTTCAAATACTTGTGATATACATGATTTAGCTTCAACAGCATGCGAAACAAACGAGTTAGCTTCAAATCCATGAGAACACATGATTTAGCTTCAAATCAATGCGAAGTGCAAGGCTTATCTTCGAATCCATGCGAAACGAATAGTTTAGCTTCAAATACTTGTGATATACATGATTCAGGTTCAACTGCATGCGAAACAAACGAGTTAGCATCAAATCCATGCGATACACATGATTTAGATTAAAGTCAATGCGAAGTAGAAAGCTTATCTTCGAATCCATGCGAAACAAATGGTTTAGCTTCAAATACTTGTGATATGCACGCTTTAGCATCAACAGCATGCGAAACAAACGAGTTAGCTTCAAATCCATGCGACACACATGATTTAGCATCTAATAAATGCGAAGTAGAAGGCTGATCTTCGAATCCATGCGAAGCAAATGGTTCAGCTTCAAATACTTGTGATACACTTGATTTAGCTTCAACAGCGTGCGAAACAAACGAGTTAGCTTCAAATCCATGCGAACACATGATTTAGCTTCAAATCAATGCGAAGTAGGAGGCTTATCTTCGAATCCATGCGGAACAAATGGTTTAGCTTCAAATACTTGTGATAAACATGATTTAGCTTCAACAGCATGCGAAACAAACGAGTTAGCTTCAAATCCATGCGAAACACATGATTTAGCTTCAAATCAATGCGAATTAGAAGGGTTATCTTCGAATCCATGCGAAACATATGATATAGCTTCAAATACTTGTGATACACATGATTTAGCTTCATCAGCATGCGAAACAAACGAGTTAGCTTCAAATCCATGCGAACACATGATTTAGCTTCAAATCAATGCGAAGTAGGAGGCTTATCTTCGAATCCATGCGAAACATATGATATAGCTTCAAATACTTGTGATATACATGATTTAGCTTCAACAGCATGCGAAACAAACGAGTTAGCTTCAAATCCATGCGACACACATGATTTAGCATCTAATAAATGCGAAGTAGAAGGCTGATCTTCGAATCCATGCGAAGCAAATGGTTTAGCTTCAAATACTTGTGATACACTTGATTTAGCTTCAACAGCGTGCGAAACAAACGAGTTAGCTTCAAATCCATGCGAACACATGATTTAGCTTCAAATCAATGCGATGTAGGAGGCTTATCTTCGAATCCATGTGGAACAAATGGTTTAGCTTCAAATACTTGTGATATACAAGATTTAGCTTCAACAGCATGCGAAACAAACGAGATAGCTTCAAATACATGCGAAACACATGATTTAGCTTCAAATCAATGCGAATTAGTAGGGTTATCTTGGAATTCAAGCGAAACATATGATATAGCTTCAAATACTTGTGATATACATGATTTAGTTTCAACAGTATGCGAAACAAACGAGTTAGATTCAAATTCATGCGAAACACATGATTTAGCTTCAAATCAATGCGAAGTAGATGGATTATCATCGAATCCATGCGAAACAAATGGTTTAACTTCAAATACTTGTGATATACTTGATTTAGCTTCAACAGCATGCGAAACAAACGAGTTAGCTTCAAATCCATGCGAAACACATGATTTAGCTTCAAATCAATGCGAATTAGAAGGGTTATCTTCGAATCCATGCGAAACACATGATTTAGCTACAAATCAATGCGAATTACAAGGGTTATCTTCGAATCCATGCGAAACATATGATATAGCTTCAAATACTTGTGATATACATGATTTAGCTTCAACAGCATGCGAAACAAACGAGTTAGCTTCAAATCCATGCGAAACACATGATTTAGCATCTAATAAATGCGAAGTGGAAGGCTGATCTTCGAATCCATGCGAAGCAAATGGTTTAGCTTCAAATACTTGTGATATACATGATTTAGCTTCAACAGCAATCGAAACAAACGAGTTAGCTTCAAATCCATGCGAACAGATGATTTAGCTTCAAATCAATGCGAAGTAGGAGGCTTATCTTCGAATCCATGCGAAACAAATGGTTTAGCTTCAAATACTTGTGATATACATGATATAGCTTCAACTGCATGCGAAACAAACGAGTTAATTTCAAATCCATGAGAAACACATTATTTAGCTTCAAATCAATGCGAAGTGGAAGGCTTATCTTCGAATCCATGCGAAACGAATAGTTTAGCTTCAAATACTTGTGATATACATGATTTAGCTTCAACAGCATGCGAAACAAACGAGTTCGATTCAAAGCCATGCGAAACACATGATTTAGCTTCAAATCAATGCGAAGTACATGGGTTATCTTCGAATCCATGCGAAACAAATTTTTTAACTTCAAATACTTGTGACATACATGATTTAGCTTCAACAGCATGCGAAACAAACGAGTTCGATTCAAATCCATGCGAAACACATAATTTAGTTTCAAATCAATGCGAAGTGGTAGGCTTATCTTCGAATCCATGCAAAACGAATAGTTTAGGATCAAATACTTGTGATATACATGATTCGGCTTCAACTGCATGCGAAACAAACGAGTTAGCTTCATATCCATGCGAAACACATGATTTAGCTTCAAATCAATGCGAATTAGAAGGGTTATCTTCGAATCCATGCGAAACGAATAATTTAGCTTCAAATACTTGTGATATACATGATTTAGCTTCAACAGCATGCGAAACAAACGAGTTCGATTTAAAACCATGCCAAACACATGATTTAGCTTCAAATCAATGCGAAGTACATGGGTTACCTTCGAATCCATGCGAAACATATTGTTTAACTTCAAATACTTGTGATATACATGATTTAGCTTCAACAGCATGCGAAACAAACGAGTTCGATTCAAATCCATGCGAAACACATGATTTAGCTTCAAATCAATGCGAATTAGAAGGCTTATCTTCGATTCCATGCGAAACGAATAGTTTATGTTAAAATACGAATGATATACATGATTCAGCTTCAACTGCATGCGAAACAAACGAGTTTGCTTCAAATCCATGCGAAAAACATGATTTATATTCAAATCAATGCGAATTAGTAGGGTTATCTCGGAATCCAAGCGAAACATATGATATAGCTTCAAATACTTGTGATATACATGATTTAGTTTCAACAGCATGCGAAACAAACGAGTTAGATTCAAATTCATGCGAAACACATGATTTAGCTTCAAATCAATGCGAAGTAGATGGATTATCATCGAATCCATGCGAAACAAATGGTTTAACTTCAAATACTTGTGATATACTTGATTTAGCTTCAACAGCATGCGAAACAAACGAGTTAGCTTCAAATCCATGCGAAACACATGATTTAGCTTCAAATCAATGCGAATTAGAAGGGTTATCTTCGAATCCATGCGAAACACATGATTTAGCTACAAATCAATGCGAATTAGAAGGGTTATCTTCGAATCCATGCGAAACATATGATATAGCTTCAAATACTTGTGATATACATGATTTAGCTTCAACAGCATGCGAAACAAACGAGTTAGCTTCAAATCCATGCGAAACACATGATTTAGCTTCAAATCAATGCGAAGTAGAAGGCTTATCTTCTAATCCATGCGAAACAAATGGTTTAGCTGCAAATACTTGTGATATACATGATTTAGCTTCAACAGCAATCGAAACAACGAGTTAGCTTCAAATCCATGCGAACAGATGATTTAGCTTCAAATCAATGCGAAGTAGGAGGCTTATCTTCGAATCCATGCGAAACAAATGGTTTAGCTTCAAATACTTGTGATATACATGATATAGCTTCAACTGCATGCGAAACAAACGAGTTAATTTCAAATCCATGAGAAACACAGTATTTAGCTTCAAATCAATGCGAAGTGGAAGGCTTACCTTCGAATCCATGCGAAACGAATAGTTTAGCTTCAAATACTTGTGATATACATGATTTAGCTTCAACAGCATGCGAAACAAACGAGTTCGATTCAAAGCCATGCGAAACACATGATTTAGCTTCAAATCAATGCGAATTAGAAGGGTTATCTTCGAATCCATGCGAAACGAATAATTTAGCTTCAAATACTTGTGATATACATGATTTAGCTTCAACAGCATGCGAAACAAACGAGTTCGATTTAAAACCATGCCAAACACATGATTTAGCTTCAAATCAATGCGAAGTACATGGGTTACCTTCGAATCCATGCGAAACAAATTGTTTAACTTCAAATACTTGTGATATACATGATTTAGCTTCAACAGCATGCGAAACAAACGAGTTCGATTCAAATCCATGCGAAACACATGATTTAGCTTCAAATCAATGCGAAGTAGGAGGCTTATCTTCGAATCCATGCGAAACATATGATATAGCTTCAAATACTTGTGATATACATGATTTAGCTTCAACAGCATGCGAAACAAACGAGTTAGCTTCAAATCCATGCGACACACATGATTTAGCATCTAATAAATGCGAAGTAGAAGGCTGATCTTCGAATCCATGCGAAGCAAATGGTTTAGCTTCAAATACTTGTGATACACATGATTTAGCTTCAACAGCATGCGAAACAAACGAGTTCGATTCAAAGCCATGCGAAACACATGATTTAGCTTCAAATCAATGCGAAGTACATGGGTTATCTTCGAATCCATGCGAAACAAATTTTTTAACTTCAAATACTTGTGATATACATGATTTAGCTTCATCAGCATGCGAAACAAACGAGTTAGCTTCAAATCCATGCGAACACATGGTTTAGCTTCAAATCAATGCGAAGTAGGAGGCTTATCTTCGAATCCATGCGAAACATATGATATAGCTTCAAATATTTGTGATATACATGATTTAGCTTCAACAGCATGCGAAACAAACGAGTTAGCTTCAAATCCATGCGACACACATGATTTAGCATCTAATAAATGCGAAGTAGGAGGCTTATCTTCGAATCCATGCGAAACATATGATATAGCTTCAAATACTTGTGATATACATGATTTAGCTTCAACAGCATGCGAAACAAACGAGTTAGCTTCAAATCCATGAGAACACATGATTTAGCTTCAAATCAATGCGAAGTGCAAGGCTTATCTTCGAATCCATGTGAAACGAATAGTTTAGCTTCAAATACTTGTGATATACATGATTCAGGTTCAACTGCATGCGAAACAAACGAGTTAGCATCAAATCCATGCGATACACATGATTTAGATTAAAGTCAATGCGAAGTAGAAAGCTTATCTTCGAATCCATGCGAAACAAATGGTTTAGCTTCAAATACTTGTGATATGCACGCTTTAGCATCAACAGCATGCGAAACAAACGAGTTAGCTTCAAATCCATGCGACACACATGATTTAGCATCTAATAAATGCGAAGTAGAAGGCTGATCTTCGAATCCATGCGAAGCAAATGGTTCAGCTTCAAATACTTGTGATACACTTGATTTAGCTTCAACAGCGTGCGAAACAAACGAGTTAGCTTCAAATCCATGCGAACACATGATTTAGCTTCAAATCAATGCGAAGTAGGAGGCTTATCTTCGAATCCATGCGGAACAAATGGTTTAGCTTCAAATACTTGTGATAAACATGATTTAGCTTCAACAGCATGCGAAACAAACGAGTTAGCTTCAAATCCATGCGAAACACATGATTTAGCTTCAAATCAATGCGAATTAGAAGGGTTATCTTCGAATCCATGCGAAACATATGATATAGCTGCAAATACTTGTGATACACATGATTTAGCTTCATCAGCATGCGAAACAAACGAGTTAGCTTCAAATCCATGCGAACACATGATTTAGCTTCAAATCAATGCGAAGTAGGAGGCTTATCTTCGAATCCATGCGAAACATATGATATAGCTTCAAATATTTGTGATATACATGATTTAGCTTCAACAGCATGCGAAACAAACGAGTTAGCTTCAAATCCATGCGACACACATGATTTAGCATCTAATAAATGCGAAGTAGAAGGCTGATCTTCGAATCCATGCGAAGCAAATGGTTTAGCTTCAAATACTTGTGATACACTTGATTTAGCTTCAACAGCGTGCGAATCAAACGAGTTAGCTTCAAATCCATGCGAACACATGATTTAGCTTCAAATCAATGCCATGTAGGAGGCTTATCTTCGAATCCATGCGAAACAAATGGTTTAGCTTCAAATACTTGTGATATACATGATATAGCTTCAACTGCATGCGAAACAAACGAGTTAATTTCAAATCCATGAGAAACACATTATTTAGCTTCAAATCAATGCGAAGTGGAAGGCTTATCTTCGAATCCATGCGAAACGAATAGTTTAGCTTCAAATACTTGTGATATACATGATTTAGCTTCAACAGCATGCGAAACAAACGAGTTCGATTCAAAGCCATGCGAAACACATGATTTAGCTTCAAATCAATGCGAAGTACATGGGTTATCTTCGAATCCATGCGAAACAAATTTTTTAACTTCAAATACTTGTGATATACATGATTTAGCTTCAACAGCATGCGAAACAAACGAGTTCGATTCAAATCCATGCGAAACACATTATTTAGTTTCAAATCAATGCGAAGTGGTAGGCTTATCTTCGAATCCATGCAAAACGAATAGTTTAGGATCAAATACTTGTGATATACATGATTCGGCTTCAACTGCATGCGAAACAAACGAGTTAGCTTCATATCCATGCGAAACACATGATTTAGCTTCAAATCAATGCGAATTAGAAGGGTTATCTTCGAATCCATGCGAAACGAATAATTTAGCTTCAAATACTTGTGATATACATGATTTAGCTTCAACAGCATGCGAAACAAACGAGTTCGATTTAAAACCATGCCAAACACATGATTTAGCTTCAAATCAATGCGAAGTACATGGGTTACCTTCGAATCCATGCGAAACAAATTGTTTAACTTCAAATACTTGTGATATACATGATTTAGCTTCAACAGCATGCGAAACAAACGAGTTCGATTCAAATCCATGCGAAACACATGATTTAGCTTCAAATCAATGCGAAGTAGGAGGCTTATCTTCGAATCCATGCGAAACATATGATATAGCTTCAAATACTTGTGATATACATGATTTAGCTTCAACAGCATGCGAAACAAACGAGTTAGCTTCAAATCCATGAGAACACATGATTTAGCTTCAAATCAATGCGAAGTGCAAGGCTTATCTTCGAATCCATGCGAAACGAATAGTTTAGCTTCAAATACTTGTGATATACATGATTCAGGTTCAACTGCATGCGAAACAAACGAGTTAGCATCAAATCCATGCGATACACATGATTTAGATTAAAGTCAATGCGAAGTAGAAAGCTTATCTTCGAATCCATGCGAAACAAATGGTTTAGCTTCAAATACTTGTGATATGCACGCTTTAGCATCAACAGCATGCGAAACAAACGAGTTAGCTTCAAATCCATGCGACACACATGATTTAGCATCTAATAAATGCGAAGTAGAAGGCTGATCTTCGAATCCATGCGAAGCAAATGGTTCAGCTTCAAATACTTGTGATACACTTGATTTAGCTTCAACAGCGTGCGAAACAAACGAGTTAGCTTCAAATCCATGCGAACACATGATTTAGCTTCAAATCAATGCGAAGTAGGAGGCTTATCTTCGAATCCATGCGGAACAAATGGTTTAGCTTCAAATACTTGTGATAAACATGATTTAGCTTCAACAGCATGCGAAACAAACGAGTTAGCTTCAAATCCATGCGAAACACATGATTTAGCTTCAAATCAATGCGAATTAGAAGGGTTATCTTCGAATCCATGCGAAACATATGATATAGCTTCAAATACTTGTGATACACATGATTTAGCTTCATCAGCATGCGAAACAAACGAGTTAGCTTCAAATCCATGCGAACACATGATTTAGCTTCAAATCAATGCGAAGTAGGAGGCTTATCTTCGAATCCATGCGAAACATATGATATAGCTTCAAATACTTGTGATATACATGATTTAGCTTCAACAGCATGCGAAACAAACGAGTTAGCTTCAAATCCATGCGAAACACATGATTTAGCTTCAAATCAATGCGAATTAGAAGGGTTATCTTCGAATCCATGCGAAACACATGATTTAGCTACAAATCAATGCGAATTAGAAGGGTTATCTTCGAATCCATGCGAAACATATGATATAGCTTCAAATACTTGTGATATACATGATTTAGCTTCAACAGCATGCGAAACAAACGAGTTAGCTTCAAATCCATGCGAAACACATGATTTAGCATCTAATAAATGCGAAGTGGAAGGCTGATCTTCGAATCCATGCGAAGCAAATGGTTTAGCTTCAAATACTTGTGATATACATGATTTAGCTTCAACAGCAATCGAAACAAACGAGTTAGCTTCAAATCCATGCGAACAGATGATTTAGCTTCAAATCAATGCGAAGTAGGAGGCTTATCTTCGAATCCATGCGAAACAAATGGTTTAGCTTCAAATACTTGTGATATACATGATATAGCTTCAACTGCATGCGAAACAAACGAGTTAATTTCAAATCCATGAGAAACACATTATTTAGCTTCAAATCAATGCGAAGTGGAAGGCTTATCTTCGAATCCATGCGAAACGAATAGTTTAGCTTCAAATACTTGTGATATACATGATTTAGCTTCAACAGCATGCGAAACAAACGAGTTCGATTCAAAGCCATGCGAAACACATGATTTAGCTTCAAATCAATGCGAAGTACATGGGTTATCTTCGAATCCATGCGAAACAAATTTTTTAACTTCAAATACTTGTGACATACATGATTTAGCTTCAACAGCATGCGAAACAAACGAGTTCGATTCAAATCCATGCGAAACACATAATTTAGTTTCAAATCAATGCGAAGTGGTAGGCTTATCTTCGAATCCATGCAAAACGAATAGTTTAGGATCAAATACTTGTGATATACATGATTCGGCTTCAACTGCATGCGAAACAAACGAGTTAGCTTCATATCCATGCGAAACACATGATTTAGCTTCAAATCAATGCGAATTAGAAGGGTTATCTTCGAATCCATGCGAAACGAATAATTTAGCTTCAAATACTTGTGATATACATGATTTAGCTTCAACAGCATGCGAAACAAACGAGTTCGATTTAAAACCATGCCAAACACATGATTTAGCTTCAAATCAATGCGAAGTACATGGGTTACCTTCGAATCCATGCGAAACAAATTGTTTAATTTCAAATACTTGTGATATACATGATTTAGCTTCAACAGCATGCGAAACAAACGAGTTCGATTCAAATCCATGCGAAACACATGATTTAGCTTCAAATCAATGCGAATTAGAAGGCTTATCTTCGATTCCATGCGAAACGAATAGTTTATGTTAAAATACGAATGATATACATGATTCAGCTTCAACTGCATGCGAAACAAACGAGTTTGCTTCAAATCCATGCGAAAAACATGATTTATATTCAAATCAATGCGAATTAGTAGGGTTATCTCGGAATCCAAGCGAAACATATGATATAGCTTCAAATACTTGTGATATACATGATTTAGTTTCAACAGCATGCGAAACAAACGAGTTAGATTCAAATTCATGCGAAACACATGATTTAGCTTCAAATCAATGCGAAGTAGATGGATTATCATCGAATCCATGCGAAACAAATGGTTTAACTTCAAATACTTGTGATATACTTGATTTAGCTTCAACAGCATGCGAAACAAACGAGTTAGCTTCAAATCCATGCGAAACACATGATTTAGCTTCAAATCAATGCGAATTAGAAGGGTTATCTTCGAATCCATGCGAAACACATGATTTAGCTACAAATCAATGCGAATTAGAAGGGTTATCTTCGAATCCATGCGAAACATATGATATAGCTTCAAATACTTGTGATATACATGATTTAGCTTCAACAGCATGCGAAACAAACGAGTTAGCTTCAAATCCATGCGAAACACATGATTTAGCTTCAAATCAATGCGAAGTAGAAGGCTTATCTTCTAATCCATGCGAAACAAATGGTTTAGCTGCAAATACTTGTGATATACATGATTTAGCTTCAACAGCAATCGAAACAAACGAGTTAGCTTCAAATCCATGCGAACAGATGATTTAGCTTCAAATCAATGCGAAGTAGGAGGCTTATCTTCGAATCCATGCGAAACAAATGGTTTAGCTTCAAATACTTGTGATATACATGATATAGCTTCAACTGCATGCGAAACAAATGAGTTAATTTCAAATCCATGAGAAACACAGTATTTAGCTTCAAATCAATGCGAAGTGGAAGGCTTATCTTCGAATCCATGCGAAACGAATAGTTTAGCTTCAAATACTTGTGATATACATGATTTAGCTTCAACAGCATGCGAAACAAACGAGTTCGATTCAAAGCCATGCGAAACACATGATTTAGCTTCAAATCAATGCGAATTAGAAGGGTTATCTTCGAATCCATGCGACACGAATAATTTAGCTTCAAATACTTGTGATATACATGATTTAGCTTCAACAGCATGCGAAACAAACGAGTTCGATTTAAAACCATGCCAAACACATGATTTAGCTTCAAATCAATGCGAAGTACATAGGTTACATTCGAATCCATGCGAAACAAATTGTTTAACTTCAAATACTTGTGATATACATGATTTAGCATCAACAGCATGCGAAACAAACGAGTTCGATTCAAATCCATGCGAAACACATGATTTAGCTTCAAATCAATGCGAATTAGAAGGCTTATCTTCGATTCCATGCGAAACGAATAGTTTATGTTAAAATACAAATGATATACATGATTCAGCTTCAACTGCATGCGAAACAAACGAGTTTGCTTCAAATCCATGCGAAACATATGATTTAGCTTTAAATCAATGCGAATTAGAAGGGTTATATTCGAATCCATGCGAAACAAATGGTTTAGCTTCAAATACTTGGGATATACATGACTTAGCTTCAACAGCATGCGAAACAAACGAGATAGCTTCAAATCCATGCGAAACACATGATTTAGCTTCAAATCAATGCGAATTAGAAGGGTTATCTTCGAATCCATGCGAAACATATGATATAGCTTCAATTACTTGTGATATACATGATTTAGCTTCAACAGCATGCGAAACAAACGAGTTAGCTTCAAATCCAAGCGAAACACATGATTTATATTCAAATCAATGCGAAGTTGAAAGCTTAGCTTCAAATCCATGGGAATCAAATGGTTTAGCTTCAAATACTTGTGATATACATGATTCGGCTTCAACTGCATGCGAAACAAACGAGTTAGCTTCAAATCCATGCGAAACACATGATTTAGCTTCAAATCAATGCGAATTAGAAGGGTTATCTTCGAATCCATGCGAAACGAATAATTTAGCTTCAAATACTTGTGATATACATGATTTAGCTTCAACAGCATGCGAAACAAACGAGTTAGCTTCAAGTCCAAACGAAAGACATGATTTAGCATCAAGTCAACGCGAAGTTGATGGCTTAGCTTCAAAGCCATGCGAAACACATGATGTAGCATCTAATCAATGCGAAGTAGAAGGCTGATCTTCGAATCCATGCGAAGCAAATGGTTTACCTTCAAATACTTGTGATATACATGATTTAGCTTCAACAGCATGCGAAAGAAACGGGGTAGGTTCAAATCCATGCGAACATATGATTTAGCTTCAAATCAATGCGAAGTAGGAGACTTATCTTCGAATCCATGCGAAACAAATGGTTTATCTTCAAATACTTGGGATATACATGACTTAGCTTCAACAGCATGCGAAACAAACGAGTTAGGTTCAAATCCATGCGAAACACATGATTTAGCTTCAAATCAATGCGAATTAGAAGGGTTATCTTCGAATCCATGCGAAACATATGATATAGCTTCAATTACTTGTGATATACATGATTCAGCTTCAACTGCATGCGAAACAAACGAGTTAGCTTCAAGTCCATGCGGAACACATGATTTAGCTTCAAATCAATGCGAAGTAGAAGGCTTATCTTCGAATCCATGCGAAACAAATGATATAGCTTCAAATACATGTGATGTACATGATTTAGCTACAACAGCATGCGAAACAAACGAGTTAGATTCAAATCCATGCGAAACACATGCTTTAGCTTCAAATCAATGCGAAGTAGAAGGCTTATCTTCGAATCCATGCGAAACAAATGATATAGCTTCAAATACATGTGATGTACATGATTTAGCTTGAACTGCATGCGAAAAAAACGAGTTAGCTTCAAAACCAAGCGAAACACATGATTTAGCCTCAAATCAATGCGAAGTAGAAGGCTTAGCTTCGAATCCATGCGAAACAAGTGGTTTAGCTTCAAATACTTGTGATATACATGATTTAGCTTCAACAGCATGCGAAACAAACGAGTTAGCTTCAAATCCATGCGAAACACATGGCTTAGCTTCAAATCAGTGCGTAGTAGGAGGCTTATCTTCGATCCCATGCGATACAAATGGTTTAGCTTCAAATATTTGTGATATACATGATTTAGCTTCAACAGCATGCGAAACAAACGAGTTAGCTTCAAATCCATGCGAAACACATGATTTAGCTTCAAATCAATGCGAATTAGAAGGGTTCTCTTGGAATCCATGCGAAACGTATGATATAGCTTCAAATAATTGTGATATACATGATTTAGCTTCAACAGCATGTGAAAAAAACGAGTTAGCTTCAAAACCAAGCGAAACAAATGATTTAGCCTCAAATCAATGCGAAGTAGAAGGCTGATCTTCGTATCCATGCGAAACGAATAATTTAGCTTCAAATACTTGTGATATACATGATTCAGCTTCAACTGCATGCGAAACAAACGAGTTAGCTTCAAATCCATGCGAAACACATGATTTAGCTTCAAAACAATGCGAAGTAGATGGATTATCTTCGAATCCATGCGAAACAAATGGTTTATCTTCAAATACTTGTGATATACATGATTTAGCTTTAACAGCATGCGAAACAAACGAGTTATCTTCAAATACAATCGAAACACATGATTTAGCTTCAAATGAATGCGAAGAACATGGATTATCTGCGAATCCATGCGAAACAAATGGTTTAGCTTCAAATACTTGTGATGTACATGATTTAGCTTCAACTGCATGCGAAAAAAACGAGTTAGCTTCAAATCCATGCGAAACACATGATTTAGCATCTAATCAATGCGAAGTAGAAGGCTGATTTTCGAATCCATGCGAAGCAAATGGTTTGGCTTCAAATACTTGTGATATACATGATTTAGCTTCAACTGCATGCGAAACAAACGAGTTAACTTCAAATCCATGCGAAACACATGATTTAGCTTCAAATCAATGCGAAGAACATGGATTATCTTCGAATCCATGCGAAACAAATGGTTTAGCTTCAAATACTTGTGATGTACATGATTTAGCTTCAACTGCATGCGAAACAAACGAGTTAGCTTCAAATCGATGCGAAACACATGATTTAGCTTCAAATCAATGCGAAGTAGGAGGCTTATCTTCGAATCCATGCGAAACATATGATATAGCTTCAAATACTTGTGATATACACGATTTAGCTTCAACAGCATGCGAAACAAACGAGTTAGATTCAAATCAAATGCGAAACACATGATTTAGCTTCAAATCAATGCGAAGTAGAAGGCTTATGTTCGAATCCATGCGAAACGAATAGATTAGCTTCAAATACTTGTGATATTCATGATTCAGCTTCAACTGCATGCGAAACAAACGAGTTAGCTTCAAATCCATGCGAAACACATGATTTAGCTTCAAATCAATGCGAATTAGAAGGGTTATCTTCGAATCCATGCGAAACATATGATATAGCTTCAAATACTTGTGATATACATGATTTAGCTTCAACAGCATGCGAAACAAACGAGTTAGCTTCAAATCCATGCGAAACACATGATTTAGCATCTAATAAATGCGAAGTGGAAGGCAGATCTTCGAATCCATGCGAAGCAAATGGTTTAGCTTCAAATACTTGTCATACACTTGATTTAGCTTCAACAGCGTGCGAAACAAACGAGTTAGATTCAAATCCATGCGAAACACATGATTTAGCTTCAAATCAATGCGAAGTAGATGAATTATCTCCGAATCCATGCGAAACATATGATATAGCTTCAAATACTTGTGATATACATGATTTAGCTTCAACAGCATGCGAAACAAACGAGTTCGATTCAAATCCATGCGAAACACATGATTTAGTTTCAAATCAATGCGAAGTGGTAGGCTTATCTTCGAATCCATGCGAAACGAATAGTTTAGGATCAATTACTTGTGATATACATGATTCTGCTTCAACAGCATGCGAAACAAACGAGTTTGCTTCAAATCCATGCGAAACACATGATTTAGCTTTAAATCAATGCGAATTGGAAGGTTTATATTCGAATCCATGCGAAACATATGATATAGCTTCAAATACTTGTGATATACATGATTTAGCTTCAACAGCATGCGAAACAAACGAGTTAGCTTCAAATCCATGCGAAACACATGATTTAGCTTCAAATCAATGCGAATTAGAAGGCTTATCTTCGAATCCATGCGAAACATATGATATAGCTTCAAATACTTGTGATATACATGATTTAGCTTCAACAGCATGCAAAACAAACGAGTTAGCTTCAAATCCATGCGGAACACATGATTTAGCTTCAAATCCATGCGGAACACATGATTTAGCTTCAAATCAATGCGAAGTGGAAGGCTTATCTTCGAATCCGTGCGAAACGAATAGTTTAGCTTCAAATGCTTGTGATATACATGATTCAGCTTCAACTGCATGCGAAACAAACGAGTTAGCTTCAAATCCATGCGAAACATATGATTTAGATTAAAATCAATGCGAAGTAGAAGGCTAATCTTCGAATCCATGCGAAACAAATGGATTAGCTTCAAATACATGTGATATAAATGATTTAGTTTCAACAGCATGCGAAACAAAGCAGTTAGCTTCAAGTCCAAGCGAAAAACATGATTTATCATCAAGTAAACGCGAAGTTGACGGCTTAGCTTCAAATCCATGCGAAACGAATGGTTTAGCTTCACATACTTGAGAATATAAGTGATATAGCTTCAAATGCAGGTGAAACAAACGAGTTAGCTTCAAACCCATGCTAAACACATGATCTAGCATCTGATCAATGCGAAGTAGAAGGCTGATCTTCGAATCCATGCGAAGCAAATTGTTCAGCTTCAAATACTTGTGATACACTTGATTTAGCTTCAACAGCATGAGAAATAAACGAGTTATCTCCAAATCCATGCTATACAAATGATTTAGCTTCAAATCAATGCGAATTAGAAGGGTTATCTTCGAATCCATGCGAAACATATGATATAGCTTCTAATACTTGTGATGTACATGATTTAGCTTCAATGCATGCGAAACAAACGTGTTAACTTCAAATCCTTGCGAAACACATGATTTAGCTTCAAATCAATGCGAAGTGGAAGGCTTATCTTCGAATCCATGCGAAACGAATAGTTTAGCTTCAAATACTTGTTTTATACATGATTTAGCTTCAACAGCATGCGAAACAAACGAGTTAGCTTCAAATCCATGCGAAACATATGATTCAGATTAAAATCAATGCGAAGTAGAAGGCTAATCTTCGAATTCATGCGAAACAATTGGTTTAGCTTCAAATACTTGTGATATACATGATTTAGCTTCAACAGCATGCGAAACAAACGAGTTAGCTTCAAGTCCAACCGAAAAACATGATTTATCATCAAGTCAACGCTAAGTTGACGGCTTAGCTTCAAATCCATGCGAAACGAATGATTTAGCTTCACATACTTGGGAATATAAGTGATATAGCTTCAAATGCAGGCGAAACAAACTAGATAGCTTCAAATCCATGCGAAACACATGATTTAGCATCTAATAAATGCGAAGTGGAAGGCAGATCTTCGAATCCATGCGAAGCAAATGGTTTAGCTTCAAATACTTGTGATACACTTGATTTAGCTTCAACAGCGTGCGAAACAAACGAGTTAGATTCAAATCCATGCGAAACACATGATTTAGCTTCAAATCAATGCGAAGTAGATGAATTATCTCCGAATCCATGCGAAACATATGATATAGCTTCAAATACTTGTGATATACATGATTTAGCTTCAACAGCATGCGAAACAAACGAGTTCGATTCAAATCCATGCGAAACACATGATTTAGTTTCAAATCAATGCGAAGTGGTAGGCTTATTTTCGAATCCATGCGAAACGAATAGTTTAGGATCAATTACTTGTGATATACATGATTCTGCTTCAACAGCATGCGAAACAAACGAGTTTGCTTCAAATCCATGCGAAACACATGATTTAGCTTTAAATCAATGCGAATTGGAAGGTTTATATTCGAATCCATGCGAAACATATGATATAGCTTCAAATACTTGTGATATACATGATTTAGCTTCAACAGCATGCGAAACAAACGAGTTAGCTTCAAATCCATGCGGAACACATGATTTAGCTTCAAATCAATGCGAAGTGGAAGGCTTATCTTCGAATCCGTGCGAAACGAATAGTTTAGCTTCAAATGCTTGTGATATACATGATTCAGCTTCAACTGCATGCGAAACAAACGAGTTAGCTTCAAATCCATGCGAAACATATGATTTAGATTAAAATCAATGCGAAGTAGAAGGCTAATCTTCGAATCCATGCGAAACAAATGGATTAGCTTCAAATACATGTGATATAAATGATTTAGTTTCAACAGCATGCGAAACAAAGCAGTTAGCTTCAAGTCCAAGCGAAAAACATGATTTATCATCAAGTCAACGCTAAGTTGACGGCTTAGCTGCAAATCCATGCGAAACGAATGATTTAGCTTCACATACTTGGGAATATAAGTGATATAGCTTCAAATGCAGGCGAAACAAACTAGATAGCTTCAAACCCATGCGAAACACATGATTTAGCATCTAATCAATGCGAAATAGAAGGCTGATCTTCGTATCCATGCGAAACGAATAGTTTAGCTTCAAATACTTGTGATATACATTATTCAGCTTCAACTGCATGCGAAACAAACGAGTTAGCTTCAAATCCATGCGGAACACATGATTTAGCTTCAAATCAATGCGAAGTAGAAGGCTTATCTTCGAATCCATGCGAAACAAATGATATAGCTTCAAATACATGTGATGTACATGATTTAGCTACAACAGCATGCGAAACAAACGAGTTAGATTCAAATCCATGCGAAACACATGCTTTAGCTTCAAATCAATGCGAAGTAGAAGGCTTATCTTCGAATCCATGCGAAACAAATGATATAGCTTCAAATACATGTGATGTACATGATTTAGCTTGAACTGCATGCGAAAAAAACGAGTTAGCTTCAAAACCAAGCGAAACACATGATTTAGCCTCAAATCAATGCGAAGTAGAAGGCTTAGCTTCGAATCCATGCGAAACAAGTGGTTTAGCTTCAAATACTTGTGACATACATGATTTAGCTTCAACAGCATGCGAAACAAACGAGTTAGCTTCAAATCCATGCGAAACACATGGTTTAGCTTCAAATCAGTGCGTAGTAGGAGGCTTATCTTCGATCCCATGCGATACAAATGGTTTAGCTTCAAATATTTGTGATATACATGATTTAGCTTCAACAGCATGCGAAACAAACGAGTTAGCTTCAAATCCATGCGAAACACATGATTTAGCTTCAAATCAATGCGAATTAGAAGGGTTCTCTTGGAATCCATGCGAAACGTATGATATAGCTTCAAATAATTGTGATATACATGATTTAGCTTCAACAGCATGTGAAAAAAACGAGTTAGCTTCAAAACCAAGCGAAACAAATGATTTAGCCTCAAATCAATGCGAAGTAGAAGGCTTAGCTTCGAATAAATGCGAAACAAATGGTTTAGCTTCAAATACTTGTGATATATATGATTTAGCTTCAACAGCATGCGAAACAAACGAGTTAGCTTCAAATCCATGCGAAACACATGATTTATCTTCAAATCAATGCGAAGTAGGAGGCTTCTCTTCGATCCCATGCGATACAAATGGTTTAGCTTCAAATACTTGTGATATACATGATTTAGCTTCAACAGCATGCGAAGGAAACGAGCTAGCTTCAAATCCATGCGAAACACATGATTTAGCTTCAAATCAATGCGAATTAGAAGGGTTGTTTTGGAATCCATGCGAAACGTATGATATAGCTTCAAATAATTGTGATATACATGATTTAGCTTCAACAGCATGTGAAAAAAACGAGTTAGCTTCAAATCCATGCGAAACACATGATTTAGCATCAAATCAATGCTAAGTAGAAGGCTGATCTTCGAATCCATGCGTAACAAATGGTTTAGCTTCAAATATTTGTGATATACATGATTTAGCTTCAACAGCATGCGAAACAAACGAGTTAGCTTCAAATCCATGCGAAACACATGATTTAGCTTCAAATCAGTGCGAGTTAGAAGGGTTGTCTTGGAATCCATGCGAAACGTATGATATAGCTTCAAATACTTGTGATATACATGATTTAGCTTCAACAGCATGTGAAAAAAAAGAGTTAGCTTCAAAACCAAGCGAAACAAATGATTTAGCCTCAAATCAATGCGAAGTAGAAGGCTTAGCTTCGAATAAATGCGAAACAAATGGTTTAGCTTCAAATACTTGTGATATATATGATATAGCTTCAACAGCATGCGAAAAAAAAGAGTTAGCTTCAAATCCATGCGAAACACATGATTTAGCATCAAATCAATGCGAAGTAGAAGGCTCATCTTCGAATCCATGCGAAGCAATTGGTTTAGCTTCAAATACTTGTGATATACATGATTTAGCTTCAACAGCATGCGAAACAAACGAGTTAGCTTCAAATCCATGCGAAACACATGATTTAGCATCAAATCAATGCGAAGTAGAAGGCTTATCTTCGAATCCATGCGACACAAATGGTGTAGCTTCAAATACTTGTGATATACATGATTTAGCTACAACTGCATGCGAAAAATACGAGTTAGCTTCAAAACCAAGCGAAACACATGATTTAGCGTCAAATCAATGCGAAGTAGAAGGCTTAGCTTCGAATAAATGCGAAACAAATGGTTTAGCTTCAAATACTTGTGATATATATGATTTAGCTTCAACAGCATGCGAAACAAACGAGTTAGCTTCAAATCCATGCGAAACACATGATTTAGCTTCAAATCAATGCGAAGTAGGAGGCTTATCTTCGATCCCATGCGATACAAATGGTTTAGCTTCAAATACTTGTGATATACATGATTTAGCTTCAACAGCATGCGAAACAAATGTGTTATATTCAAATTCCAGCGAAACACATGATTTATCTTCAAATCAATGCGAAGTAGAAAGGTTAGCTTCAAAACCATGGGAATCAAATGGTTTAGCTTCAAATACTTGTGATATACATGATTTAGCTTCAACAGCATGCGAAACAGACGAGTTGGATTCAAATCCATGCGAAACACATGATTTAGCTTCAAATCAATGCGAAGTATAAGGGTTATCTTCGAATCCATGCGAAACTAATGGTTTAGTTGCAAATACTTGTGATGTACATGATTTAGCTTCAACAGCATGCGAAACAAACGAGCTAACTTCAAATCCATGCGAAACACATGTTTTAGCATCAAATCAATGCGAAGTAGAAGGCTTATCTTTGAATCCATGCGACACAAATGGTATAGCTTCAAATACTTGTGATATACATGATTTAGCTACAACTGCATGCGAAAAAAACGAGTTAGCTTCAAAACCAAGCGAAACACATGATTTAGCCTCAAATCAATGCGAAGTAGAAGGCTTAGCTTTGAATAAATGCGAAACAAATGGTTTAGCTTCAAATACTTGTGATATATATGATTTAGCTTCAACAGCATGCGAAACAAACGAGTTAGCTTCAAATCCATGCGAAACACATGATTTAGCTTCAAATCAATGCGAAGTAGGAGGCTTCTCTTCGATCCCATGCGATACAAATGGTTTAGCTTCAAATACTTGTGATATACATGATTTAGCTTCAACAGCATGCGAAAGAAACGAGCTAGCTTCAAATCCATGCGAAACACATGATTTAGCATCAAATCAATGCGAAGTAGAAGGCTGATCTTCGAATCCATGCGAAGCAAATGGTTTAGCTTCAAATACTTGTGATATACATGATTTAGCTTCAATAGCATGCGAAACAAATGAGTTATATTCAAATCCAAGCGAAACACATGATTTATCTTCAAATCAATGCGAAGTAGAAGGATTAGCTTCAAAACCATGGGAATTAAATGGTTTAGCTTCAAATACTTGTGATATGCATGATTTAGCTTCAACTACTATCGAAAAAAACGAGTTAGCTTCAAATCCAAGCGAAACACATGATTTAGCCTCAAATCAATTCGAATTAGAAGGGTTATCTTCGAATCCATGCGAAACAATTGATATAGCTTCAAATACTTGTGATATACATGATTTAGCTTCAACAGCATCCGAAACAAACGAGTTAGATTCAAATCAAATGCGAAACACATGATTTAGCTTCAAATCAATGCGAAGTAGAAGGCTTATCTTCGAATCCATGCGAAACAAATGATATAGCTTCAAATACATGTGATGTACATGATTTAGCTACAACAGCATGCGAAACAAACGGGTTAGCTTCAAATCCATGCGAAACACATGATTTAGATTAAAATCAATGCGAAGTAGAAGGCATATCTTCGAATCCATGCGAAACAAGTGGTTTAGCTTCAAATACTTGTGATATACATTCGATTTAGTTTCAACAGAATGCGAAACAAACGAGTTATCTTCAAATACATGCGAAACACATGATTTAGCATCAAATCCATGCGAAGTAGAAGGCTGATCTTCGAATCCATGCGAAGCAAATGGTTTAGCTTCAAATACTTGTGATATACATGATTTAGCTTCAACAGCATGCGAAACAAATGTGTTATATTCAAATGCAAGCGAAACACATGATTTATCTTCAAATCAATGCGAAGTAGAAAGGTTAGCTTCAAAACCATGGGAATCAAATGGTTTAGCTTCAAATACTTGTGATATACATGATTTAGCTTCAACAGCATGCGAAACAGACGAGTTGGATTCAAATCCATGCGAAACACATGATTTAGCTTCAAATCAATGCGAAGTATAAGGGTTATCTTCGAATCCATGCGAAACTAATGGTTTAGTTGCAAATACTTGTGATGTACATGATTTAGCTTCAACAGCATGCGAAACAAACGAGCTAGCTTCAAATCCATGCGAAACACATGATTTAGCATCAAATCAATGCGAAGTAGAAGGCTTATCTTTGAATCCATGCGACACAAATGGTATAGCTTCAAATACTTGTGATATACATGATTTAGCTTCAACAGCATCCGAAACAAACGAGTTAGATTCAAATCAAATGCGAAACACATGATTTAGCTTCAAATCAATGCGAAGTAGAAGGCTTATCTTCGAATCCATGCGAAACAAATGATATAGCTTCAAATACATGTGATGTACATGATTTAGCTACAACAGCATGCGAAACAAACGGGTTAGCTTCAAATCCATGCGAAACACATGATTTAGATTAAAATCAATGCGAAGTAGAAGGCTTATCTTCGAATCCATGCGAAACAAGTGGTTTAGCTTCAAATACTTGTGATATACATTCGATTTAGTTTCAACAGAATGCGAAACAAACGAGTTATCTTCAAATACATGCGAAACACATGATTTAGCATCAAATCAATGCGAAGTAGAAGGCTGATCTTCGAATCCATGCGAAGCAAATGGTTTAGCTTCAAATACTTGTGATATACATGATTTAGCTTCAACAGCATGCGAAACAAATGTGTTATATTCAAATGCAAGCGAAACACATGATTTATCTTCAAATCAATGCGAAGTAGAAAGGTTAGCTTCAAAACCATGGGAATCAAATGGTTTAGCTTCAAATACTTGTGATATACATGATTTAGCTTCAACAGCATGCGAAACAGACGAGTTGGATTCAAATGCATGCGAAACACATGATTTAGCTTCAAATCAATGCGAAGTAGAAGGCTTATCTTCGAATCCATGCGAAACAAATGATATAGCTTCAAATACATGTGATGTACATGATTTAGCTACAACAGCATGCGAAACAAATGGGTTAGCTTCAAATCCATGCGAAACACATGATTTAGATTAAAATCAATGCGAAGTAGAAGGCTTATCTTCGAATCCATGCGAAACAAGTGGTTTAGCTTCAAATACTTGTGATATGCATGATTTAGCTTCAACTACTATCGAAAAAAACGAGTTAGCTTCAAATCCAAGCGAAACACATGATTTAGCCTCAAATCAATTCGAATTAGAAGGGTTATCTTCGAATCCATGCGAAACAAATGATATAGCTTCAAATACTTGTGATATACATGATTTAGCTTCAACAGCATCCGAAACAAACGAGTTAGATTCAAATCAAATGCGAAACACATGATTTAGCTTCAAATCAATGCGAAGTAGAAGGCTTATCTTCGAATCCATGCGAAACAAATGATATAGCTTCAAATACACGTGATGTACATGATTTAGCTACAACAGCATGCGAAACAAACGGGGTTAGCTTCAAATCCATGCGAAACACATGATTTAGATTAAAATCAATGCGAAGTAGAAGGCTTATCTTCGGATCCATGCGAAACAAGTGGTTTAGCTTCAAATACTTGTGATATACATTCGATTTAGTTTCAACAGAATGCGAAACAAACGAGTTATCTTCAAATACATGCGAAACACATGATTTAGCATCAAATCAATGCGAAGTAGAAGGCTGATCTTCGAATCCATGCGAAGCAAATGGTTTAGCTTCAAATACTTGTGATATACATGATTTAGCTTCAACAGCATGCGAAACAAATGTGTTATATTCAAATGCAAGCGAAACACATGATTTATCTTCAAATCAATGCGAAGTAGAAAGCTTAGCTTCAAAACCATGGGAATCAAATGGTTTAGCTTCAAATACTTGTGATATACATGATTTAGCTTCAACAGCATGCGAAACAGACGAGTTGGATTCAAATCCATGCGAAACACATGATTTAGCTTCAAATCAATGCGAAGTATAAGGGTTATCTTCGAATCAATGCGAAACTAATGGTTTAGTTGCAAATACTTGTGATGTACACGATTTAGCTTCAACAGCATGCGAAACAAACGAGCTAGCTTCAAATCCATGCGAAACACATGATTTAGCATCAAATCAATGCGAAGTAGAAGGCTTATCTTTGAATCCATGCGACACAAATGGTATAGCTTCAAATACTTGTGATATACATGATTTAGCTACAACTGCATGCGAAAAAAACGAGTTAGCTTCAAAACCAAGCGAAACACATGATTTAGCCTCAAATCAATGCGAAGTAGAAGGCTTAGCTTCGAATAAATGCAAAACAAATGGTTTAGCTTCAAATACTTGTGATATATATGATTTAGCTTCAACAGCATGCGAAACAAACGAGTTAGCTTCAAATCCATGCGAAACACATGATTTAGCTTCAAATCAATGCGAAGTAGGAGGCTTCTCTTCGATCCCATGCGATACAAATGGTTTAGCTTCAAATACTTGTGATATACATGATTTAGCTTCAACAGCATGCGAAAGAAACGAGCTAGCTTCAAATCGATGCGAAACACATGATTTAGCATCAAATCAATGCGAAGTAGAAGTCTGATCTTCGAATCCATGCGAAGCAAATGGTTTAGCTTCAAATACTTGTGATATACATGATTCAGCTTCAACAGCATGCGAAACAAATGAGTTATATTCAAATCCAAGCGAAACACATGATTTATCTTCAAATCAATGCGAAGTAGAAAGCTTAGCTTCAAAACCATGGGAATCAAATGGTTTAGCTTCAAATACTTGTGATATGCATGATTTAGCTTCAACTACTATCGAAAAAAACGAGTTAGCTTCAAATCCAAGCGAAACACATGATTTAGCCTCAAATCAATTCGAATTAGAAGGGTTATCTTCGAATCCATGCGAAACAAATGATATAGCTTCAAATACTTGTGATATACATGATTTAGCTTCAACAGCATCCGAAACAAACGAGTTAGATTCAAATCCATGCGAAACACATGATTTAGCTTCAAATCAATGCGAAGTAGAAGGCTTATCTTCGAATCCATGCGAAACAAATGATATAGCTTCAAATACATGTGATGTACATGATTTAGCTACAACAGCATGCGAAACAAACGGGTTAGCTTCAAATCCATGCGAAACACATGATTTAGATTAAAATCAATGCGAAGTAGAAGGCTTATCTTCGAATCCATGCGAAACAAGTGGTTTAGCTTCAAATACTTGTGATATACATGATTTAGCTTCAACAGCATGTGAAACAAATGTGTTATATTCAAATGCAAGCGAAACACATGATTTATCTTCAAATCAATGCGAAGTAGAAAGGTTAGCTTCAAAACCATGGGAATCAAATGGTTTAGCTTCAAATACTTGTGATATACATGATTTAGCTTCAACAGCATGCGAAACAGACGAGTTGGATTCAAATCCATGCGAAACACATGATTTAGCTTCAAATCAATGCGAAGTATAAGGGTTATCTTCGAATCCATGCGAAACTAATGGTTTAGTTGCAAATACTTGTGATGTACATGATTTAGCTTCAACAGCATGCGAAACAAACGAGTTAGCTTCAAATCCATGCGAAACACATGATTTAGCTTCAAATCAATGCGAAGTAGAAGGCTTATCTTCGAATCCATGCGAAACAAATGATATAGCTTCAAATACATGTGATGTACATGATTTAGCTTGAACTGCATGCGAAAAAAACGAGTTAGCTTCAAAACCAAGCGAAACACATGTTTTAGCCTCAAATCAATGCGAAGTAGAAGGCTTAGCTTCGAATCCATGCGAAACAAGTGGTTTAGCTTCAAATACTTGTGACATACATGATTTAGCTTGAACAGCATGCGAAACAAACGAGTTAGCTTCAAATCCATGCGAAACACATGGTTTAGCTTCAAATCAGTGCGTAGTAGGAGGCTTATCTTCGATCCCATGCGATACAAATGGTTTAGCTTCAAATATTTGTGATATACATGATTTAGCTTCAACAGCATGCGAAACAAACGAGTTAGCTTCAAATCCATGCGAAACACATGATTTAGCTTCAAATCAATGCGAATTAGAAGGGTTCTCTTGGAATCCATGCGAAACGTATGATATAGCTTCAAATAATTGTGATATACATGATTTAGCTTCAATAGCATGTGAAAAAAACGAGTTAGCTTCAAAACCAAGCGAAACAAATGATTTAGCCTCAAATCAATGCGAAGTAGAAGGCTTAGCTTCGAATAAATGCGAAACAAATGGTTTAGCTTCAAATACTTGTGATATATATGATTTAGCTTCAACAGCATGCGAAACAAACGAGTTAGCTTCAAATCCATGCGAAACACATGATTTATCTTCAAATCAATGCGAAGTAGGAGGCTTCTCTTCGATCCCATGCGATACAAATGGTTTAGCTTCAAATACTTGTGATATACATGATTTAGCTTCAACAGCATGCGAAAGAAACGAGCTAGCTTCAAATCCATGCGAAACACATGATTTAGCTTCAAATCAATGCGAATTAGAAGGGTTGTTTTGGAATCCATGCGAAACGTATGATATAGCTTCAAATAATTGTGATATACATGATTTAGCTTCAACAGCATGTGAAAAAAACGAGTTAGCTTCAAATCCATGCGAAACACATGATTTAGCATCAAATCAATGCTAAGTAGAAGGCTGATCTTCGAATCCATGCGTAACAAATGGTTTAGCTTCAAATATTTGTGATATACATGATTTAGCTTCAACAGCATGCGAAACAAACGAGTTAGCTTCAAATCCATGCGAAACACATGATTTAGCTTCAAATCAATGCGAGTTAGAAGGGTTGTCTTGGAATCCATGCGAAACGTATGATATAGCTTCAAATACTTGTGATATACATGATTTAGCTTCAACAGCATGTGAAAAAAAGAGTTAGCTTCAAAACCAAGCGAAACAAATGATTTAGCCTCAAATCAATGCGAAGTAGAAGGCTTAGCTTCGAATAAATGCGAAACAAATGGTTTAGCTTCAAATACTTGTGATATATATGATATAGCTTCAACAGCATGCGAAAAAAAGAGTTAGCTTCAAATCCATGCGAAACACATGATTTAGCATCAAATCAATGCGAAGTAGAAGGCTCATCTTCGAATCCATGCGAAGCAAATGGTTTAGCTTCAAATACTTGTGATATACATGATTTAGCTTCAACAGCATGCGAAACAAACGAGTTAGCTTCAAATCCATGCGAAACACATGATTTAGCTTCAAATCAATGCGAAGTAGGAGGCTTATCTTCGATCCCATCCGATGCAAGTGGTTTAGCTTCAAATACTTGTGATATACATGATTTAGCTTCAACAGCATGCGAAACAAACGAGCTAGCTTCAAATCCATGCGAAACACATGATTTAGCATCAAATCAATGCGAAGTAGAAGGCTTATCTTCGAATCCATGCGACACAAATGGTGTAGCTTCAAATACTTGTGATATACATGATTTAGCTACAACTGCATGCGAAAAATACGAGTTAGCTTCAAAACCAAGCGAAACACATGATTTAGCGTCAAATCAATGCGAAGTAGAAGGCTTAGCTTCGAATAAATGCGAAACAAATGGTTTAGCTTCAAATACTTGTGATATATATGATTTAGCTTCAACAGCATGCGAAACAAACGAGTTAGCTTCAAATCCATGCGAAACACATGATTTAGCTTCAAATCAATGCGAAGTAGGAGGCTTATCTTCGATCCCATGCGATACAAATGGTTTTGCTTCAAATACTTGTGATATACATGATTTAGCTTCAACAGCATGCGAAACAAATGTGTTATATTCAAATTCAAGCGAAACACATGATTTATCTTCAAATCAATGCGAAGTAGAAAGATTAGCTTCAAAACCATGGGAATCAAATGGTTTAGCTTCAAATACTTGTGATATACATGATTTAGCTTCAACAGCATGCGAAACAGACGAGTTGGATTCAAATCCATGCGAAACACATGATTTAGCTTCAAATCAATGCGAAGTATAAGGGTTATCTTCGAATCCATGCGAAACTAATGGTTTAGTTGCAAATACTTGTGATGTACATGATTTAGCTTCAACAGCATGCGAAACAAACGAGCTAGCTTCAAATCCATGCGAAACACATGATTTAGCATCAAATCAATGCGAAGTAGAAGGCTTATCTTCGAATCCATGCGACACAAATGGTATAGCTTCAAATACTTGTGATATACATGATTTAGCTACAACTGCATGCGAAAAAAACGAGTTAGCTTCGAAACCAAGCGAAACACATGATTTAGCCTCAAATCAATGCGAAGTAGAAGGCTTAGCTTTGAATAAATGCGAAACAAATGGTTTAGCTTCAAATACTTGTGATATATATGATTTAGCTTCAACAGCATGCGAAACAAACGAGTTAGCTTCAAATCCATGCGAAACACATGATTTAGCTTCAAATCAATGCGAAGTAGGAGGCTTCTCTTCGATCCCATGCGATACAAATGGTTTAGCTTCAAATACTTGTGATATACATGATTTAGCTTCAACAGCATGCGAAAGAAACGAGCTAGCTTCAAATCCATGCGAAACACATGATTTAGCATCAAATCAATGCGAAGTAGAAGGCTGATCTTCGAATCCATGCGAAGCAAATGGTTTAGCTTCAAATACTTGTGATATACATGATTTAGCTTCAATAGCATGCGAAACAAATGAGTTATATTCAAATCCAAGCGAAACACATGATTTATCTTCAAATCAATGCGAAGTAGAAGGATTAGCTTCAAAACCATTGGAATCAAATGGTTTAGCTTCAAATACTTGTGATATGCATGATTTAGCTTCAACTACTATCGAAAAAAACGAGTTAGCTTCAAATCCAAGCGAAACACATGATTTAGCCTCAAATCAATTCGAATTAGAAGGGTTATCTTCGAATCCATGCGAAACAATTGATATAGCTTCAAATACTTGTGATATACATGATTTAGCTACAACAGCATGCGAAACAAACGGGTTAGCTTCAAATCCATGCGAAACACATGATTTAGATTAAAATCAATGCGAAGTAGAAGGCATATCTTCGAATCCATGCGAAACAAGTGGTTTAGCTTCAAATACTTGTGATATACATTCGATTTAGTTTCAACAGAATGCGAAACAAACGAGTTATCTTCAAATACATGCGAAACACATGATTTAGCATCAAATCCATGCGAAGTAGAAGGCTGATCTTCGAATCCATGCGAAGCAAATGGTTTAGCTTCAAATACTTGTGATATACATGATTTAGCTTCAACAGCATGCGAAACAAATGTGTTATATTCAAATGCAAGCGAAACACATGATTTATCTTCAAATCAATGCGAAGTAGAAAGGTTAGCTTCAAAACCATGGGAATCAAATGGTTTAGCTTCAAATACTTGTGATATACATGATTTAGCTTCAACAGCATGCGAAACAGACGAGTTGGATTCAAATCCATGCGAAACACATGATTTAGCTTCAAATCAATGCGAAGTATAAGGGTTATCTTCGAATCCATGCGAAACTAATGGTTTAGTTGCAAATACTTGTGATGTACATGATTTAGCTTCAACAGCATGCGAAACAAACGAGCTAGCTTCAAATCCATGCGAAACACATGATTTAGCATCAAATCAATGCGAAGTAGAAGGCTTATCTTTGAATCCATGCGACACAAATGGTATAGCTTCAAATACTTGTGATATACATGATTTAGCTTCAACAGCATCCGAAACAAACGAGTTAGATTCAAATCAAATGCGAAACACATGATTTAGCTTCAAATCAATGCGAAGTAGAAGGCTTATCTTCGAATCCATGCGAAACAAATGATATAGCTTCAAATACATGTGATGTACATGATTTAGCTACAACAGCATGCGAAACAAACGGGTTAGCTTCAAATCCATGCGAAACACATGATTTAGATTAAAATCAATGCGAAGTAGAAGGCTTATCTTCGAATCCATGCGAAACAAGTGGTTTTGCTTCAAATACTTGTGATATACATTCGATTTAGTTTCAACAGAATGCGAAACAAACGAGTTATCTTCAAATACATGCGAAACACATGATTTAGCATCAAATCAATGCGAAGTAGAAGGCTGATCTTCGAATCCATGCGAAGCAAATGGTTTAGCTTCAAATACTTGTGATATACATGATTTAGCTTCAACAGCATGCGAAACAAATGTGTTATATTCAAATGCAAGCGAAACACATGATTTATCTTCAAATCAATGCGAAGTAGAAAGGTTAGCTTCAAAACCATGGGAATCAAATGGTTTAGCTTCAAATACTTGTGATATACATGATTTAGCTTCAACAGCATGCGAAACAGACGAGTTGGATTCAAATCCATGCGAAACACATGATTTAGCTTCAAATCAATGCGAAGTAGAAGGCTTATCTTCGAATCCATGCGAAACAAATGATATAGCTTCAAATACATGTGATGTACATGATTTAGCTACAACAGCATGCGAAACAAATGGGTTAGCTTCAAATCCATGCGAAACACATGATTTAGATTAAAATCAATGCGAAGTAGAAGGCTTATCTTCGAATCCATGCGAAACAAGTGGTTTAGCTTCAAATACTTGTGATATGCATGATTTAGCTTCAACTACTATCGAAAAAAACGAGTTAGCTTCAAATCCAAGCGAAACACATGATTTAGCCTCAAATCAATTCGAATTAGAAGGGTTATCTTCGAATCCATGCGAAACAAATGATATAGCTTCAAATACTTGTGATATACATGATTTAGCTTCAACAGCATCCGAAACAAACGAGTTAGATTCAAATCAAATGCGAAACACATGATTTAGCTTCAAATCAATGCGAAGTAGAAGGCTTATCTTCGAATCCATGCGAAACAAATGATATAGCTTCAAATACACGTGATGTACATGATTTAGCTACAACAGCATGCGAAACAAACGGGTTAGCTTCAAATCCATGCGAAACACATGATTTAGATTAAAATCAATGCGAAGTAGAAGGCTTATCTTCGAATCCATGCGAAACAAGTGGTTTAGCTTCAAATACTTGTGATATACATTCGATTTAGTTTCAACAGAATGCGAAACAAACGAGTTATCTTCAAATACATGCGAAACACATGATTTAGCATCAAATCAATGCGAAGTAGAAGGCTGATCTTCGAATCCATGCGAAGCAAATGGTTTAGCTTCAAATACTTGTGATATACATGATTTAGCTTCAACAGCATGCGAAACAAATGTGTTATATTCAAATGCAAGCGAAACACATGATTTATCTTCAAATCAATGCGAAGTAGAAAGGTTAGCTTCAAAACCATGGGAATCAAATGGTTTAGCTTCAAATACTTGTGATATACATGATTTAGCTTCAACAGCATGCGAAACAGACGAGTTGGATTCAAATCCATGCGAAACACATGATTTAGCTTCAAATCAATGCGAAGTATAAGGGTTATCTTCGAATCCATGCGAAACTAATGGTTTAGTTGCAAATACTTGTGATGTACATGATTTAGCTTCAACAGCATGCGAAACAAACGAGCTAGCTTCAAATCCATGCGAAACACATGATTTAGCATCAAATCAATGCGAAGTAGAAGGCTTATCTTTGAATCCATGCGACACAAATGGTATAGCTTCAAATACTTGTGATATACATGATTTAGCTTCAACAGCATCCGAAACAAACGAGTTAGATTCAAATCAAATGCGAAACACATGATTTAGCTTCAAATCAATGCGAAGTAGAAGGCTTATCTTCGAATCCATGCGAAACAAATGATATAGCTTCAAATACATGTGATGTACATGATTTAGCTACAACAGCATGCGAAACAAACGGGTTAGCTTCAAATCCATGCGAAACACATGATTTAGATTAAAATCAATGCGAAGTAGAAGGCTTATCTTCGAATCCATGCGAAACAAGTGGTTTAGCTTCAAATACTTGTGATATACATTCGATTTAGTTTCAACAGAATGCGAAACAAACGAGTTATCTTCAAATACATGCGAAACACATGATTTAGCATCAAATCAATGCGAAGTAGAAGGCTGATCTTCGAATCCATGCGAAGCAAATGGTTTAGCTTCAAATACTTGTGATATACATGATTTAGCTTCAACAGCATGCGAAACAAATGTGTTATATTCAAATGCAAGCGAAACACATGATTTATCTTCAAATCAATGCGAAGTAGAAAGGTTAGCTTCAAAACCATGGGAATCAAATGGTTTAGCTTCAAATACTTGTGATATACATGATTTAGCTTCAACAGCATGCGAAACAGACGAGTTGGATTCAAATCCATGCGAAACACATGATTTAGCTTCAAATCAATGCGAAGTAGAAGGCTTATCTTCGAATCCATGCGAAACAAATGATATAGCTTCAAATACATGTGATGTACATGATTTAGCTACAACAGCATGCGAAACAAATGGGTTAGCTTCAAATCCATGCGAAACACATGATTTAGCTTCAAATCAATGCGAAGTAGAAGGCTTACCTTCGAATCCATGCGAAACAAATGGATTAGCTTCTTATACTTGTGATATACATGATTAAGCTTCAATAGCATGCGAAGTAAACGAGTTAGATTCAAATCCATGCGAAACACATGATTTAGCTTCAAATCAATGCGAAGTAGAAGGATTATCTTCGTATCCATGCGAAACAAATGATTTAGCTGCAAATACTTGTGACATACGTGATTTAGCTTCAACTGCATGCGAAATAAACGAGTTAGATTCAAATCCATGCGAAACACATGACTTAGCTTCAAATCAATGCGAAGTAGAAGGGTTATCTTCGAATCCATGCGAAACAAATGGTTTAGCTTCAAATACTTGTGATATACATGATTTAGCTTCAACTGCATGCGAAATAAACTAGTTAGATTCAGATCCATGCAAAACACATGATTTAGCTTCAAATCAATGCGAAGTAGAAGGCTGATCTTCGAATCCATGCGAAGCAAATGGTTTAGCTTCAAATACTTGTGATACACTTGATTTAGCTTCAACTGCTCGCGAATCAAACAAGTTAGTTTCAAATAAATGCGAACACATGATTTAGCTTCAAATCAATGCGAAGTAGAAGGCTTATCTTCGAATCCATGCGAAACAAATGATATAGCTTCAAATACATGTGATGTACATGATTTAGCTACAACAGCATGCGAAACAAACGGGTTAGCTTCAAATCCATGCGAAACACATGATTTAGATTAAAATCAATGCGAAGTAGAAGGCTTATCTTCGAATCCATGCGAAACAAGTGGTTTTGCTTCAAATACTTGTGATATACATTCGATTTAGTTTCAACAGAATGCGAAACAAACGAGTTATCTTCAAATACATGCGAAACACATGATTTAGCATCAAATCAATGCGAAGTAGAAGGCTGATCTTCGAATCCATGCGAAGCAAATGGTTTAGCTTCAAATACTTGTGATATACATGATTTAGCTTCAACAGCATGCGAAACAAATGTGTTATATTCAAATGCAAGCGAAACACATGATTTATCTTCAAATCAATGCGAAGTAGAAAGGTTAGCTTCAAAACCATGGGAATCAAATGGTTTAGCTTCAAATACTTGTGATATACATGATTTAGCTTCAACAGCATGCGAAACAGACGAGTTGGATTCAAATCCATGCGAAACACATGATTTAGCTTCAAATCAATGCGAAGTAGAAGGCTTATCTTCGAATCCATGCGAAACAAATGATATAGCTTCAAATACATGTGATGTACATGATTTAGCTACAACAGCATGCGAAACAAATGGGTTAGCTTCAAATCCATGCGAAACACATGATTTAGATTAAAATCAATGCGAAGTAGAAGGCTTATCTTCGAATCCATGCGAAACAAGTGGTTTAGCTTCAAATACTTGTGATATGCATGATTTAGCTTCAACTACTATCGAAAAAAACGAGTTAGCTTCAAATCCAAGCGAAACACATGATTTAGCCTCAAATCAATTCGAATTAGAAGGGTTATCTTCGAATCCATGCGAAACAAATGATATAGCTTCAAATACTTGTGATATACATGATTTAGCTTCAACAGCATCCGAAACAAACGAGTTAGATTCAAATCAAATGCGAAACACATGATTTAGCTTCAAATCAATGCGAAGTAGAAGGCTTATCTTCGAATCCATGCGAAACAAATGATATAGCTTCAAATACACGTGATGTACATGATTTAGCTACAACAGCATGCGAAACAAACGGGTTAGCTTCAAATCCATGCGAAACACATGATTTAGATTAAAATCAATGCGAAGTAGAAGGCTTATCTTCGAATCCATGCGAAACAAGTGGTTTAGCTTCAAATACTTGTGATATACATTCGATTTAGTTTCAACAGAATGCGAAACAAACGAGTTATCTTCAAATACATGCGAAACACATGATTTAGCATCAAATCAATGCGAAGTAGAAGGCTGATCTTCGAATCCATGCGAAGCAAATGGTTTAGCTTCAAATACTTGTGATATACATGATTTAGCTTCAACAGCATGCGAAACAAATGTGTTATATTCAAATGCAAGCGAAACACATGATTTATCTTCAAATCAATGCGAAGTAGAAAGGTTAGCTTCAAAACCATGGGAATCAAATGGTTTAGCTTCAAATACTTGTGATATACATGATTTAGCTTCAACAGCATGCGAAACAGACGAGTTGGATTCAAATCCATGCGAAACACATGATTTAGCTTCAAATCAATGCGAAGTATAAGGGTTATCTTCGAATCCATGCGAAACTAATGGTTTAGTTGCAAATACTTGTGATGTACATGATTTAGCTTCAACAGCATGCGAAACAAACGAGCTAGCTTCAAATCCATGCGAAACACATGATTTAGCATCAAATCAATGCGAAGTAGAAGGCTTATCTTTGAATCCATGCGACACAAATGGTATAGCTTCAAATACTTGTGATATACATGATTTAGCTTCAACAGCATCCGAAACAAACGAGTTAGATTCAAATCAAATGCGAAACACATGATTTAGCTTCAAATCAATGCGAAGTAGAAGGCTTATCTTCGAATCCATGCGAAACAAATGATATAGCTTCAAATACATGTGATGTACATGATTTAGCTACAACAGCATGCGAAACAAACGGGTTAGCTTCAAATCCATGCGAAACACATGATTTAGATTAAAATCAATGCGAAGTAGAAGGCTTATCTTCGAATCCATGCGAAACAAGTGGTTTAGCTTCAAATACTTGTGATATACATTCGATTTAGTTTCAACAGAATGCGAAACAAACGAGTTATCTTCAAATACATGCGAAACACATGATTTAGCATCAAATCAATGCGAAGTAGAAGGCTGATCTTCGAATCCATGCGAAGCAAATGGTTTAGCTTCAAATACTTGTGATATACATGATTTAGCTTCAACAGCATGCGAAACAAATGTGTTATATTCAAATGCAAGCGAAACACATGATTTATCTTCAAATCAATGCGAAGTAGAAAGGTTAGCTTCAAAACCATGGGAATCAAATGGTTTAGCTTCAAATACTTGTGATATACATGATTTAGCTTCAACAGCATGCGAAACAGACGAGTTGGATTCAAATCCATGCGAAACACATGATTTAGCTTCAAATCAATGCGAAGTAGAAGGCTTATCTTCGAATCCATGCGAAACAAATGATATAGCTTCAAATACATGTGATGTACATGATTTAGCTACAACAGCATGCGAAACAAATGGGTTAGCTTCAAATCCATGCGAAACACATGATTTAGCTTCAAATCAATGCGAAGTAGAAGGCTTACCTTCGAATCCATGCGAAACAAATGGATTAGCTTCTTATACTTGTGATATACATGATTAAGCTTCAATAGCATGCGAAGTAAACGAGTTAGATTCAAATCCATGCGAAACACATGATTTAGCTTCAAATCAATGCGAAGTAGAAGGATTATCTTCGTATCCATGCGAAACAAATGATTTAGCTGCAAATACTTGTGACATACGTGATTTAGCTTCAACTGCATGCGAAATAAACGAGTTAGATTCAAATCCATGCGAAACACATGACTTAGCTTCAAATCAATGCGAAGTAGAAGGGTTATCTTCGAATCCATGCGAAACAAATGGTTTAGCTTCAAATACTTGTGATATACATGATTTAGCTTCAACTGCATGCGAAATAAACTAGTTAGATTCAGATCCATGCAAAACACATGATTTAGCTTCAAATCAATGCGAAGTAGAAGGCTGATCTTCGAATCCATGCGAAGCAAATGGTTTAGCTTCAAATACTTGTGATACACTTGATTTAGCTTCAACTGCTCGCGAATCAAACAAGTTAGTTTCAAATAAATGCGAACACATGATTTAGCTTCAAATCAATGCGAAGTAGGAGGCTTATCTTCGATTCCAAGCGATACAAATGGTTTAGCTTCAAAACGAGTTAGCTTCAAATCCATGCGAAACACATGATTTAGCTTTAAATCAATGCGAAGTAGAAGGCTGATCTTCGAATCCACGAGAAACAAATGGTTTTGCTTCAAATACTTGTGATATACATGATTCAGCTTCAACAGCATGCGAAACAAACGAGTTAGCTTCAAATTCATGCGAACACATGATATAGCTTTAAATCAATGCGAAGTAGAAGGCTGATCTTCGAATCCACGAGAAACAAATGGTTTTGCTTCAAATACTTGTGATATACATGATTTAGCTTCAACTGCATGCGAAACAAACGAGTTAGCTTCAAATCCATGCGAAACAATGGTTTTAGATTCAAATCAATGCGAAGTAGAAGACAGATCTTCAAATCCATGCGAAACAAATGGTTTAGCTTCAAATACTTGTGATATACATGATTTAGCTTCAACAGCATGCGAAACAAACGAGTTAGCTTCAAATCCATGCGAAACACATGATTTAGCCACAAATCAATGCGAATTAGAAGGGTTATCTTCAAAACCATGCGAAACATATGATATAGCTTCAAATACTTGTGATATACATGATTTAGCTTCAACAGCATGCGAAACAAACGAGTTAGCTTCAAATCCATTCGAAACACATGATTTAGCATCTAATCAATGCGAAGTAGAAGGCTGATCTTCGAATCCATGCGAAACAAATGGTTTAGCTTCAAATACTTGTGATATACATCATATAGCTTTAACTGCAAGCGAAACAAACGAGTTAACTGCAAATCCATGCGAAACACATGATTTAGCTTCAAATCAATGCGAAGTGGAAGGCTTATCTTCGAATCCATGCGAAACGAATAGTTTAGCTTCAAATACTTGTGATATACATGATTTAGCTTCAACAGCATGCGAAACAAACGAGTTCGATACAAATCCATGCGAAACACATGATTTAGCTTCACATACTTGAGAATATAAGTGATATAGCTTCAAATGCAGGTGAAACAAACGAGTTAGCTTCAAACCCATGCGAAACACATGTTTCAGCATCTAATCAATGCGAAATAGAAGGCTGATCTTCGAATCCATGCGAAGCAAATTGTTATCTTCAAATACTTGTGATATACATGACTTAGCTTCAACAGCATGCGAAACAAACGAGTTAGCTTCAAAACCATGCGAAACGCATGATTTAGCATCTAATCAATGAGAAGTAGAAGGCTGATCTTCGCAATCCATGCGAAGCAAATGGTTTAGCTTCAAATGCTTGTGATACACTTGATTTAGCTTCAACTGCATGCGTAACAAACGAGTTAACTTAAAATCCATGCGAAACACATGATTTAGCTTCAAATCAATGCGATGTGGAAGTCTAGTCTTCGAATCCATGCGAAACAAATGATTTAGCTTCAAATACTTGTGATACACTTGATTTAGCTTCAACAGCATGCGAAATAAACGAGTTAGATTCAAATCCATGCGAAACACATGATTTAACTTCAAATCAATGCGAAGTAGAAGGCTTAGCTTCGAATAAATGCGAAGTAAATGGTTTAGCTTCAAATACTTGTGATATACATGATTTAGCTTCAACAACATGCGAAACAAACGAGTTAGCTTCAAGTCCAAACGAAAAATATGATTTAGCTTCAAATCAATGCGAAGTGGAAGGCTTATCTTCGAATCCATGCGAAACGAATAGTTTAGCTTCAAATGCTTGTGATATACATGATTCAGCTTCAGCTGCATGCGAAACAAACGAGTTAGCTTCAAATCAATGCGAAACACATGATTTGGATTCAAATACTTGTGATACACTTGATTTAGCATCAACAGCATGCGGAATAAACGAGTTAGCTTCAAGTCCAAACGAAAAACATGATTTAGCATCAATTCAACGCGAAGTTGATGGCTTAGCTTCAAATCCATGCGAAACGAATGATTTACCTTCATATACTTGTGAATATAAGTGATATAGCTTCAAATGCAGGCGAAACAAACGAGTTATCTTCAAACCCATGCGAAACACATGATTTAGCATCTGATAAATGCGAAGTAGAAGGCTGATCTTCGAATCCATGCGAAGCAAATGGTTTGGCTTGAAATACTTGTGATACACTTGATTTAGCTTCAACAGCATGCGAAATAAACGAGTTAGATTCAAATCCATGCGAAACACATGATTTAACTTCAAATCAATGCGAAGTAGAAGGCTTAGCTTCGAATAAATGCGAAGTAAATGGTTTAGCTTCAAATACTTGTGATATACATGATTTAGCTTCAACAACATGCGAAACAAACGAGTTAGCTTCAAGTCCAAACGAAAAACATGATTTAGCATCAAGTCAACGCGAAGTTGATGACTTAGCTTCAAATCCATGCGAAACGAATGATTTAGCTTCACATACTTGAAAATATAAGTGATATGGCTTCAAATGCAGGCGAAACAAACGAGTTAGCTTCAAATCCATGCGAAACACATGATTTAGCATCTAATCAATGCGAAGTAGAAGGCTGATCTTCGAATCCATGCGAAACAAATGGTTTAGCTTCAAATACTTGTGATATACATCATATAGCTTTAACTGCAAGCGAAACAAACGAGTTAACTGCAAACCCATGCGAAACACATGATTTAGCTTCAAATCAATGCGAAGTGGAAGGCTTATCTTCGAATCCATGCGAAACGAATAGTTTAGCTTCAAATACTTGTGATATACATCATATAGCTTTAACTGCAAGCGAAACAAACGAGTTAACTGCAAATCCATGCGAAACACATGATTTAGCTTCAAATCAATGCGAAGTGGAAGGCTTATCTTCGAATCCATGCGAAACGAATAGTTTAGCTTCAAATACTTGTGATATACATGATTTAGCTTCAACAGCATGCGAAACAAACGAGTTCGATACAAATCCATGCGAAACACATGATTTAGCTTCACATACTTGAGAATATAAGTGATATAGCTTCAAATGCAGGTGAAACAAACGAGTTAGCTTCAAACCCATGCGAAACACATGTTTCAGCATCTAATCAATGCGAAATAGAAGGCTGATCTTCGAATCCATGCGAAGCAAATTGTTATCTTCAAATACTTGTGATATACATGACTTAGCTTCAACAGCATGCGAAACAAACGAGTTAGCTTCAAAACCATGCGAAACGCATGATTTAGCATCTAATCAATGAGAAGTAGAAGGCTGATCTTCGCAATCCATGCGAAGCAAATGGTTTAGCTTCAAATGCTTGTGATACACTTGATTTAGCTTCAACTGCATGCGTAACAAACGAGTTAACTTAAAATCCATGCGAAACACATGATTTAGCTTCAAATCAATGCGATGTGGAAGTCTAGTCTTCGAATCCATGCGAAACAAATGATTTAGCTTCAAATACTTGTGATACACTTGATTTAGCTTCAACAGCATGCGAAATAAACGAGTTAGATTCAAATCCATGCGAAACACATGATTTAACTTCAAATCAATGCGAAGTAGAAGGCTTAGCTTCGAATAAATGCGAAGTAAATGGTTTAGCTTCAAATACTTGTGATATACATGATTTAGCTTCAACAACATGCGAAACAAACGAGTTAGCTTCAAGTCCAAACGAAAAATATGATTTAGCTTCAAATCAATGCGAAGTGGAAGGCTTATCTTCGAATCCATGCGAAACGAATAGTTTAGCTTCAAATGCTTGTGATATACATGATTCAGCTTCAGCTGCATGCGAAACAAACGAGTTAGCTTCAAATCAATGCGAAACACATGATTTGGATTCAAATACTTGTGATACACTTGATTTAGCATCAACAGCATGCGGAATAAACGAGTTAGCTTCAAGTCCAAACGAAAAACATGATTTAGCATCAATTCAACGCGAAGTTGATGGCTTAGCTTCAAATCCATGCGAAACGAATGATTTACCTTCATATACTTGTGAATATAAGTGATATAGCTTCAAATGCAGGCGAAACAAACGAGTTATCTTCAAACCCATGCGAAACACATGATTTAGCATCTGATAAATGCGAAGTAGAAGGCTGATCTTCGAATCCATGCGAAGCAAATGGTTTGGCTTGAAATACTTGTGATACACTTGATTTAGCTTCAACAGCATGCGAAATAAACGAGTTAGATTCAAATCCATGCGAAACACATGATTTAACTTCAAATCAATGCGAAGTAGAAGGCTTAGCTTCGAATAAATGCGAAGTAAATGGTTTAGCTTCAAATACTTGTGATATACATGATTTAGCTTCAACAACATGCGAAACAAACGAGTTAGCTTCAAGTCCAAACGAAAAACATGATTTAGCATCAAGTCAACGCGAAGTTGATGACTTAGCTTCAAATCCATGCGAAACGAATGATTTAGCTTCACATACTTGAAAATATAAGTGATATGGCTTCAAATGCAGGCGAAACAAACGAGTTAGCTTCAAATCCATGCGAAACACATGATTTAGCATCTAATCAATGCGAAGTAGAAGGCTGATCTTCGAATCCATGCGAAACAAATGGTTTAGCTTCAAATACTTGTGATATACATCATATAGCTTTAACTGCAAGCGAAACAAACGAGTTAACTGCAAATCCATGCGAAACACATGATTTAGCTTCAAATCAATGCGAAGTGGAAGGCTTATCTTCGAATCCATGCGAAACGAATAGTTTAGCTTCAAATACTTGTGATATACATGATTTAGCTTCAACAGCATGCGAAACAAACGAGTTCGATACAAATCCATGCGAAACACATGATTTAGCTTCACATACTTGAGAATATAAGTGATATAGCTTCAAATGCAGGTGAAACAAACGAGTTAGCTTCAAACCCATGCGAAACACATGTTTCAGCATCTAATCAATGCGAAATAGAAGGCTGATCTTCGAATCCATGCGAAGCAAATTGTTATCTTCAAATACTTGTGATATACATGACTTAGCTTCAACAGCATGCGAAACAAACGAGTTAGCTTCAAAACCATGCGAAACGCATGATTTAGCATCTAATCAATGAGAAGTAGAAGGCTGATCTTCGCAATCCATGCGAAGCAAATGGTTTAGCTTCAAATGCTTGTGATACACTTGATTTAGCTTCAACTGCATGCGTAACAAACGAGTTAACTTAAAATCCATGCGAAACACATGATTTAGCTTCAAATCAATGCGATGTGGAAGTCTAGTCTTCGAATCCATGCGAAACAAATGATTTAGCTTCAAATACTTGTGATACACTTGATTTAGCTTCAACAGCATGCGAAATAAACGAGTTAGATTCAAATCCATGCGAAACACATGATTTAACTTCAAATCAATGCGAAGTAGAAGGCTTAGCTTCGAATAAATGCGAAGTAAATGGTTTAGCTTCAAATACTTGTGATATACATGATTTAGCTTCAACAACATGCGAAACAAACGAGTTAGCTTCAAGTCCAAACGAAAAATATGATTTAGCTTCAAATCAATGCGAAGTGGAAGGCTTATCTTCGAATCCATGCGAAACGAATAGTTTAGCTTCAAATGCTTGTGATATACATGATTCAGCTTCAGCTGCATGCGAAACAAACGAGTTAGCTTCAAATCAATGCGAAACACATGATTTGGATTCAAATACTTGTGATACACTTGATTTAGCATCAACAGCATGCGGAATAAACGAGTTAGCTTCAAGTCCAAACGAAAAACATGATTTAGCATCAATTCAACGCGAAGTTGATGGCTTAGCTTCAAATCCATGCGAAACGAATGATTTACCTTCATATACTTGTGAATATAAGTGATATAGCTTCAAATGCAGGCGAAACAAACGAGTTATCTTCAAACCCATGCGAAACACATGATTTAGCATCTGATAAATGCGAAGTAGAAGGCTGATCTTCGAATCCATGCGAAGCAAATGGTTTGGCTTGAAATACTTGTGATACACTTGATTTAGCTTCAACAGCATGCGAAATAAACGAGTTAGATTCAAATCCATGCGAAACACATGATTTAACTTCAAATCAATGCGAAGTAGAAGGCTTAGCTTCGAATAAATGCGAAGTAAATGGTTTAGCTTCAAATACTTGTGATATACATGATTTAGCTTCAACAACATGCGAAACAAACGAGTTAGCTTCAAGTCCAAACGAAAAACATGATTTAGCATCAAGTCAACGCGAAGTTGATGACTTAGCTTCAAATCCATGCGAAACGAATGATTTAGCTTCACATACTTGAAAATATAAGTGATATGGCTTCAAATGCAGGCGAAACAAACGAGTTAGCTTCAAATCCATGCGAAACACATGATTTAGATTAAAATCAATACGAAGTAGAAGGCTCATCTTCGAATCCGTGCGAAACAAATGGTTTAGCTTCAAATACTTGTGATACATTTGATTTAGCTTCAACAGCATGCGAAAGAAACGAGTTATCTTCAAATATATGCGAAACGCATGATTTAGCTTCAAATCAATGCGAAGTAGAAGGGTTATCTTCGAATCCAAGCGAAACAAATGGTTTACCTTGATACACCTGTGATATACATGATTTAGCTTCAACTACATACAAAAAAAAGAGTTAGCTTCAAATCCATGCGAAACATATGATTTAACTTCAAATCAATGCGAAGTAGGTGGCTTATCTTCGATTCCATGCGATACAAATGGTTTAGCTTCAAATACTTGTGATATACATGATTTAGCTTCAACAGCATACGAAAGAAACGTGTTAGCTTCAAATCCATGCGAAACACATGAATTAGCTTCAAATCAATACGAATTAGAAGGGTTATCTTGGAATCCATGCGAAACGTATGATATAGCTTCAAATACTTGTGATATACATGATTTAGTTTCAACCGCATGCGAAACAAATGAGTTAGCTTCAAATCCAAGCGAAACACATGATTTAGCCTCAAATCAATGCGAAGAAGAAGGCTTAGCTTCGAATAAATGCGGCACAAATGGATTACCTTGATATACCTGTGATATACATGATTTAGCTTCAACTACAAACAAAACAAACGAGTTAGCTTCAAATCCATGCGAAGCATATGATTTAACTTCAAATCAATTTCGAAGTAGAAGGCTTATCTTCGAAACCATGCGAAACAAATGCTTTAGCTTCAAATACTTGTAATATACATGATTTAGCTTCAACAGCATGCGAAACAAACAAGTTAACTTCAAATCCATGCGAAACACATGATTTAGCATCTAATAACTGAGAAGTAGAAGGCCGATCTACGAATACATGCGAAGCACATGGTTTAGCTTCAAATACTTGTGATACACTTGATTTAGCTTGAACAGCGTGCGAAACAAACGAGTTAGATTCAAATCCATGCGAACACATGATTTAGCTTCAAATCAATGCGAAGTAGGAGACTTATCTTCGAATCCATGCGAAACAAATGGTTTAGCTTCAAATACTTGCGATGTACATGATATAGCTTCAACTGCACGCGAAACAAACGAGTTAGCTTCAAATCCATGCGAAACACATGATTAAGCATCAAATCAATGCGAAGTAGAAGGCTGATCTACGAATCAATGCGAAGCAAATGGTTTAGCTTCAAATACTTGTGATGCACTTGAGTTAGCTTCAACAACATGCGAAACAAACGAGTTAGCTTCAAATCCATGCGAAACACATGATTTAGCTCCAAATCGATGCGAATTAGAAGGGTTATCTTCGAATCCATGCGAAACAAATTGTTTAACTTCAAATACTTGTGATATACATGATTTAGCTTCAACAGCGTGCGAAACAAACGAGTTAGCATCAAATCCATGCGAAACACATGATTTAGCATCAAATCAATGCGAAGTAGAAGGCTGATCTTCGAATCTATGCGAAACTAATGGTTTAGCTTCAAATACTTGTTATATACATGATTTAGCTTCAAATGCAGGCGAAACAAACGAGTTAGCTTCAAATCCATGCGAAACACATGATTTAGATTAAAATCAATGCCAAGTAGGAGGGTTATCTTCGAATCCATGCGAAACAAATAGTTTAGCTGCAAATACTTGCGATATACATGATTTAGCTTCAACTGCATGCGAAACGAACGAGTTAGCTTCAAATCCATGCGAAACACATGATTTAGATTAAAATCAGTGCGAAGTAGAAGGCTCATCCTCGAATACATGCGAAACAAATGATATAACTTCAAATACTTGTGATATACATGATTTAGCTTCAACAGCATGCGTAGAAAACGAGTTAACTTCAAGTCCAAGCGAAAAACATGATTTATCTTCACATCAATGCTAAGTAGAAAGCTTAGCTTCAAATCCATGGGAATCAAATGGTTTAGCTTCAAATACTTGTGATATACATGATTCAGCTTCAACTGCATGCGAAACAAACGAGTTAGATTCAAATCCATGCGAAACACATGATTTATCTTCAAATCAATGCGAAGTAGAAGGCTTATCTTCGAAACGATGCGAAACAAATGGATTAGCTTCATATACTTGTGATATACATGATTTAGCTTCAACAGCATGCGAAATAAACGAGTTAGCTTCAAACCCAAGCGAAACACATGATATAGCTTCAAATCAATGCGAAGAAGAAGGGTTATCTTCGAATCCATGCGAAACATATGATATAGCTACAAATACTTGTGATATACATGATTCAGCTTCAACAGCATGCGAAACAATCGAGTTAGCTTCAAATCCATGAGAAACACATGATTTAGCTTCAAATCAATGCGAAGTATATGGATTATCTTCGAAACCATGCGAAACAAATTGTTTATCTTCAAATACTTGTGATATACATGATTTAGCTTCAACAGCATGCCAAACGAACGAGTTAGCTTCAAATCCATGCGAAACACATGATTTAGGTTCCAATGAATGCGAATTAGAAGGGTTATCTTCGAATCCATGCGAAACAAATGATATAGCTGCAAATACATGTGATATACATGATTTAACTTCAACAGCATGCGAAACAAACGAGTTAGATTCAAATCCATGCGAAACACATGATTTAGCTTCAAATCAATGCGAAGTAGAAGGCTTATGTTAGAATCCATGCGAAACAATTGGATTAGCTTCATATACTTGTGTTATACATGATTTAGCTTCAACAGCATGCGAAATAAACGAGTTAGATTCAAATCCATACGAAACACATGATTTAACTTCAAATCAATGCGAACTAGAAGGGTTATCTTCGAATCCATGCGAAACAAATGGTTTAGCTGCAAATACTTGTGATATACATGATTTAGATTCAACAGCATGCGAAACAAACGAGTTAGCTTCAAATCCATGCGAAACACATGATTTAGCTTCAAAACAATGCGAAGTAGATGGATTATCTTCGAATCCATGCGAAACAAATGATATAGCTACAAATACTTGTGATATACATGATTCAGCTTCAACAGCATGCGAAACAACGAGTTAGCTTCAAATCCATGCGAAACACATGATTTAGCATCAAGTCAACGCGAAGTTGATGGCTTAGCTTCAAATCCATGCGAAACGAATGATTTAGCTTCACATACTTGTGAATATAAGTGATATAGCTTCAAATGCAGGCGAAACAAACGAGTTAGGTTCAAACCCATGCGAAACACATGATTTAGCTTCAAATCAATGCGAAGTATATGGATTATCTTCGAAACCATGCGAAACAAATTGTTTATCTTCAAATACTTGTGATATACATGATTTAGCTTCAACAGCATGCCAAACGAACGAGTTAGCTTCAAATCCATGCGAAACACATGATTTAGGTTCCAATGAATGCGAATTAGAAGGGTTATCTTCGAATCCATGCGAAACAAATGATATAGCTTCAAATACATGTGATATACATGATTTAACTTCAACAGCATGCGAAACAAACGAGTTAGATTCAAATCCATGCGAAACACATGATTTAGCTTCAAATCAATGCGAAGTAGAAGGGTTATGTTAGAATCCATGCGAAACAATTGGATTAGCTTCATATACTTGTGTTATACATGATTTAGCTTCAACAGCATGCGAAATAAACGAGTTAGATTCAAATCCATACGAAACACATGATTTAACTTCAAATCAATGCGAACTAGAAGGGTTATCTTCGAATCCATGCGAAACAAATGGTTTAGCTGCAAATACTTGTGATATACATGATTTAGATTCAACAGCATGCGAAACAAACGAGTTAGCTTCAAATCCATGCGAAACACATGATTTAGCTTCAAAACAATGCGAAGTAGATGGATTATCTTCGAATCCATGCGAAACAAATGGTTTATCTTCAAATACTTGTGATATACATGATTTAGCTTTAACAGCATGCGAAACAAACGAGTTATCTTCAAATACAATCGAAACACATGATTTAGCTTCAAATGAATGCGAAGAACATGGATTATCTTCGAATCCATGCGAAACAAATGGTTTAGCTTCATATACTTGTGTTATACATGATTTAGCTTCAACAGCATGCGAAATAAACGAGTTAGATTCAAATCCATACGAAACACATGATTTAACTTCAAATCAATGCGAACTAGAAAGGTTATCTTCGAATCCATGCGAAACAAATGGTTTAGCTGCAAATACTTGTGATATACATGATTTAGATTCAACAGCATGCGAAACAAACGAGTTAGCTTCAAATCCATGCGAAACACATGATTTAGCTTCAAAACAATGCGAAGTAGATGGATTATCTTCGAATCCATGCGAAACAAATGGTTTATCTTCAAATACTTGTGATATACATGATTTAGCTTTAACAGCATGCGAAACAAACGAGTTATCTTCAAATACAATCGAAACACATGATTTAGCTTCAAATGAATGCGAAGAACATGGATAATCTTCGAATCCATGCGAAACAAATGGTTTAGCTTCAAATACTTGTGATGTACATGATTTAGCTTCAACTGCATGCGAAAAAAACGAGTTAGCTTCAAATCCATGCGAAACACATGATTTAGCATCTAATCAATGCGAAGTAGAAGGCTGATTTTCGAATCCATGCGAAGCAAATGGTTTGGCTTCAAATACTTGTGATATACATGATTTAGCTTCAACTGCATGCGAAACAAACGAGTTAACTTCAAATCCATGCGAAACACATGATTTAGCTTCAAATCAATGCGAAGAACATGGATTATCTTCGAATCCATGCGAAACAAATGGTTTAGCTTCAAATACTTGTGATGTACATGATTTAGCTTCAACTGCATGCGAAACAAACGAGTTAGCTTCAAATCGATGCGAAACACATGATTTAGCTTCAAATCAATGCGAAGTAGGAGGCTTATCTTCGAATCCATGCGAAACATATGATATAGCTTCAAATACTTGTGATATACACGATTTAGCTTCAACAGCATGCGAAACAAACGAGTTAGATTCAAATCCATGCGAAACACATGATTTAGCTTCAAATCAATGCGAAGTAGAAGGCTTATGTTCGAATCCATGCGAAACGAATAGATTAGTTTCAAATACTTGTGATATTCATGATTCAGCTTCAACTGCATGCGAAACAAACGAGTTAGCTTCAAATCCATGCGAAACACATGATTTAGCTTCAAATCAATGCGAATTAGAAGGGTTATCTTCGAATCCATGCGAAACATATGATATAGCTACAAATACTTGTGATATACATGATTCAGCTTCAACAGCATGCGAAACAAACGAGTTAGCTTCAAATCCATGCGAAACACATGATTTAGCATCAAGTCAACGCGAAGTTGATGGCTTAGCTTCAAATCCATGCGAAACGAATGATTTAGCTTCACATACTTGTGAATATAAATGATATAGCTTCAAATGCAGGCGAAACAAACGAGTTTGCTTCAAACCCATGCGAAACACATGATTTAGCTTCAAATCAATGCGAAGTATATGGATTATCTTCGAAACCATGCGAAACAAATTGTTTAACTTCAAATACTTATGATATACATGATTTAGCTTCAACAGCATGCGAAACAAACGAGTTAGCTTCAAATCCATGCGAAACACATGATTTAGGTTCCAATGAATGCGAATTAGAAGGGTTATCTTCGAATCCATGCGAAACAAATGATATAGCTTCAAATACATGTGATATACATGATTTAACTTCAACAGCATGCGAAACAAACGAGTTAGAATCAAATCCATACGAAACACATGATTTAGCTTCAAATCAATGCGAATTAGAAGGGTTATCTTGGAATCCATGCGAAACGAATAGTTCAGCTTCAAATACTTGTGATATACATGATTCAGCTTCAACTGCATGCGAAAGAAACGAGTTATCTTCAAATCCAAGCGAAACACATGATTTAGCTCCAAATCAATGCGAAGTAGGAGGCTTATCTTCGATCCCATGCGATACAAATGGTTTAGCTTCAAATACTTGTGATATACATGATTTAGCTTCAACAGCATGCGAAACAAACGAGTTATCTTCAAATCCAAGCGAAACACATGATTTAGCTTCAAATCAATGCGAAGTAGATGGATTATCTTCGAATCCATCCGACAAATGGTTTATCTTCAAATACTTGTGATGTACATGATTTAGCTTCAACTGCATGCGAAAAAAACGAGTTAGCTTCAAAACCATGCGAAACACATGATTTAGCTTCAAATCAATGCGAATTAGAAGGGTTATTTTCGAATCCATGCGAAACATATGATATAGCTTCAAATACTTGTGATATACATGATTTAGCTTCAACAGCATGCGAAACAAACGAGTTAGCTTCAAATCCATGCGAAACACATGATTTAGCTTCAAATCAATGCGAAGTGGAATGCTTATCTTCGAATCCATGCGAAACGAATAGTTCAGCTTCCAATACTTGTGATATACATGATTTAGCTTCAACTGCATGCGAAACAAACGAGTTAACTTCAAATCCATGCGAAACACGTGATTCGGCTTCAAATCAATGCGAAGTAGGAGGCTTATCTTCGAATCCATGCGAAACATATGATATAGCTTCAAATACTTGTGATATACACGATGTAGCTTCAACAGCATGCGAAAGAAACGAGCTAGCTTCAAATCCATGCGAAACACATGATTTAGCATCAAATCAATGCGAAGTAGAAGGCTGATCTTCGAATCCATGCGAAGCAAATGGTTTAGCTTCAAATACTTGTGATATACATGATTTAGCTTCAATAGCATGCGAAACAAATGAGTTATATTCAAATCCAAGCGAAACACATGATTTATCTTCAAATCAATGCGAAGTAGAAGGATTAGCTTCAAAACCATTGGAATCAAATGGTTTAGCTTCAAATACTTGTGATATGCATGATTTAGCTTCAACTACTATCGAAAAAAACGAGTTAGCTTCAAATCCAAGCGAAACACATGATTTAGCCTCAAATCAATTCGAATTAGAAGGGTTATCTTCGAATCCATGCGAAACAATTGATATAGCTTCAAATACTTGCGATATACATGATTTAGCTTCAACAGCAGCCGAAACAAACGAGTTAGATTCAAATCAAATGCGAAACACATGATTTAGCTTCAAATCAATGCGAAGTAGAAGGCTTATCTTCGAATCCATGCGAAACAAATGATATAGCTTCAAATACATGTGATGTACATGATTTAGCTACAACAGCATGCGAAACAAACGGGTTAGCTTCAAATCCATGCGAAACACATGATTTAGATTAAAATCAATGCGAAGTAGAAGGCATATCTTCGAATCCATGCGAAACAAGTGGTTTAGCTTCAAATACTTGTGATATACATTCGATTTAGTTTCAACAGAATGCGAAACAAACGAGTTATCTTCAAATACATGCGAAACACATGATTTAGCATCAAATCCATGCGAAGTAGAAGGCTGATCTTCGAATCCATGCGAAGCAAATGGTTTAGCTTCAAATACTTGTGATATACATGATTTAGCTTCAACAGCATGCGAAACAAATGTGTTATATTCAAATGCAAGCGAAACACATGATTTATCTTCAAATCAATGCGAAGTAGAAAGGTTAGCTTCAAAACCATGGGAATCGAATGGTTTAGCTTCAAATACTTGTGATATACATGATTTAGCTTCAACAGCATGCGAAACAGACGAGTTGGATTCAAATCCATGCGAAACACATGATTTAGCTTCAAATCAATGCGAAGTATAAGGGTTATCTTCGAATCCATGCGAAACTAATGGTTTAGTTGCAAATACTTGTGATGTACATGATTTAGCTTCAACAGCATGCGAAACAAACGAGCTAGCTTCAAATCCATGCGAAACACATGATTTAGCATCAAATCAATGCGAAGTAGAAGGCTTATCTTTGAATCCATGCGACACAAATGGTATAGCTTCAAATACTTGTGATATACATGATTTAGCTTCAACAGCATCCGAAACAAACGAGTTAGATTCAAATCAAATGCGAAACACATGATTTAGCTTCAAATCAATGCGAAGTAGAAGGCTTATCTTCGAATCCATGCGAAACAAATGATATAGCTTCAAATACATGTGATGTACATGATTTAGCTACAACAGCATGCGAAACAAACGGGTTAGCTTCAAATCCATGCGAAACACATGATTTAGATTAAAATCAATGCGAAGTAGAAGGCTTATCTTCGAATCCATGCGAAACAAGTGGTTTAGCTTCAAATACTTGTGATATACATTCGATTTAGTTTCAACAGAATGCGAAACAAACGAGTTATCTTCAAATACATGCGAAACACATGATTTAGCATCAAATCAATGCGAAGTAGAAGGCTGATCTTCGAATCCATGCGAAGCAAATGGTTTAGCTTCAAATACTTGTGATATACATGATTTAGCTTCAACAGCATGCGAAACAAATGTGTTATATTCAAATGCAAGCGAAACACATGATTTATCTTCAAATCAATGCGAAGTAGAAAGGTTAGCTTCAAAACCATGGGAATCAAATGGTTTAGCTTCAAATACTTGTGATATACATGATTTAGCTTCAACAGCATGCGAAACAGACGAGTTGGATTCAAATCCATGCGAAACACATGATTTAGCTTCAAATCAATGCGAAGTAGAAGGCTTATCTTCGAATCCATGCGAAACAAATGATATAGCTTCAAATACATGTGATGTACATGATTTAGCTACAACAGCATGCGAAACAAATGGGTTAGCTTCAAATCCATGCGAAACACATGATTTAGCTTCAAATCAATGCGAAGTAGAAGGCTTACCTTCGAATCCATGCGAAACAAATGGATTAGCTTCTTATACTTGTGATATACATGATTAAGCTTCAATAGCATGCGAAATAAACGAGTTAGATTCAAATCCATGCGAAACACATGATTTAGCTTCAAATCAATGCGAAGTAGAAGGATTATCTTCGTATCCATGCGAAACAAATGATTTAGCTGCAAATACTTGTGACATACGTGATTTAGCTTCAACTGCATGCGAAATAAACGAGTTAGATTCAAATCCATGCGAAACACATGACTTAGCTTCAAATCAATGCGAAGTAGAAGGGTTATCTTCGAATCCATGCGAAACAAATGGTTTAGCTTCAAATACTTGTGATATACATGATTTAGCTTCAACTGCATGCGAAATAAACGAGTTAGATTCAGATCCATGCAAAACACATGATTTAGCTTCAAATCAATGCGAAGTAGAAGGCTGATCTTCGAATCCATGCGAAGCAAATGGTTTAGCTTCAAATACTTGTGATACACTTGATTTAGCTTCAACTGCTCGCGAATCAAACAAGTTAGTTTCAAATAAATGCGAACACATGATTTAGCTTCAAATCAATGCGAAGTAGGAGGCTTATCTTCGATTCCATGCGATACAAATGGTTTAGCTTCAAAACGAGTTAGCTTCAAATCCATGCGAAACACATGATTTAGCTTTAAATCAATGCGAAGTAGAAGGCTGATCTTCGAATCCACGAGAAACAAATGGTTTTGCTTCAAATACTTGTGATATACATGATTCAGCTTCAACAGCATGCGAAACAAACGAGTTAGCTTCAAATTCATGCGAACACATGATATAGCTTTAAATCAATGCGAAGTAGAAGGCTGATCTTCGAATCCACGAGAAACAAATGGTTTTGCTTCAAATACTTGTGATATACATGATTTAGCTTCAACTGCATGCGAAACAAACGAGTTAGCTTCAAATCCATGCGAAACAATGGTTTTAGATTCAAATCAATGCGAAGTAGAAGACAGATCTTCAAATCCATGCGAAACAAATGGTTTAGCTTCAAATACTTGTGATATACATGATTTAGCTTCAACAGCATGCGAAACAAACGAGTTAGCTTCAAATCCATGCGAAACACATGATTTAGCCACAAATCAATGCGAATTAGAAGGGTTATCTTCGAAACCATGCGAAACATATGATATAGCTTCAAATACTTGTGATATACATGATTTAGCTTCAACAGCATGCGAAACAAACGAGTTAGCTTCAAATCCATTCGAAACACATGATTTAGCATCTAATCAATGCGAAGTAGAAGGCTGATCTTCGAATCCATGCGAAACAAATGGTTTAGCTTCAAATACTTGTGATATACATCATATAGCTTTAACTGCAAGCGAAACAAACGAGTTAACTGCAAATCCATGCGAAACACATGATTTAGCTTCAAATCAATGCGAAGTGGAAGGCTTATCTTCGAATCCATGCGAAACGAATAGTTTAGCTTCAAATACTTGTGATATACATGATTTAGCTTCAACAGCATGCGAAACAAACGAGTTCGATACAAATCCATGCGAAACACATGATTTAGCTTCACATACTTGAGAATATAAGTGATATAGCTTCAAATGCAGGTGAAACAAACGAGTTAGCTTCAAACCCATGCGAAACACATGTTTCAGCATCTAATCAATGCGAAATAGAAGGCTGATCTTCGAATCCATGCGAAGCAAATTGTTATCTTCAAATACTTGTGATATACATGACTTAGCTTCAACAGCATGCGAAACAAACGAGTTAGCTTCAAAACCATGCGAAACGCCTGATTTAGCATCTAATCAATGAGAAGTAGAAGGCTGATCTTCGCAATCCATGCGAAGCAAATGGTTTAGCTTCAAATGCTTGTGATACACTTGATTTAGCTTCAACTGCATGCGTAACAAACGAGTTAACTTAAAATCCATGCGAAACACATGATTTAGCTTCAAATCAATGCGATGTGGAAGTCTAGTCTTCGAATCCATGCGAAACAAATGATTTAGCTTCAAATACTTGTGATACACTTGATTTAGCTTCAACAGCATGCGAAATAAACGAGTTAGATTCAAATCCATGCGAAACACATGATTTAACTTCAAATTAATGCGAAGTAGAAGGCTTAGCTTCGAATAAATGCGAAGTAAATGGTTTAGCTTCAAATACTTGTGATATACATGATTTAGCTTCAACAACATGCGAAACAAACGAGTTAGCTTCAAGTCCAAACGAAAAATATGATTTAGCTTCAAATCAATGCGAAGTGGAAGGCTTATCTTCGAATCCATGCGAAACGAATAGTTTAGCTTCAAATGCTTGTGATATACATGATTCAGCTTCAGCTGCATGCGAAACAAACGAGTTAGCTTCAAATCAATGCGAAACACATGATTTGGATTCAAATACTTGTGATACACTTGATTTAGCATCAACAGCATGCGGAATAAACGAGTTAGCTTCAAGTCCAAACGAAAAACATGATTTAGCATCAATTCAACGCGAAGTTGATGGCTTAGCTTCAAATCCATGCGAAACGAATGATTTACCTTCATATACTTGTGAATATAAGTGATATAGCTTCAAATGCAGGCGAAACAAACGAGTTATCTTCAAACCCATGCGAAACACATGATTTAGCATCTGATAAATGCGAAGTAGAAGGCTGATCTTCGAATCCATGCGAAGCAAATGGTTTGGCTTGAAATACTTGTGATACACTTGATTTAGCTTCAACAGCATGCGAAATAAACGAGTTAGATTCAAATCCATGCGAAACACATGATTTAACTTCAAATCAATGCGAAGTAGAAGGCTTAGCTTCGAATAAATGCGAAGTAAATGCTTTAGCTTCAAATACTTGTGATATACATGATTTAGCTTCAACAACATGCGAAACAAACGAGTTAGCTTCAAGTCCAAACGAAAAACATGATTTAGCATCAAGTCAACGCGAAGTTGATGACTTAGCTTCAAATCCATGCGAAACGAATGATTTAGCTTCACATACTTGAAAATATAAGTGATATGGCTTCAAATGCAGGCGAAACAAACGAGTTAGCTTCAAATCCATGCGAAACACATGATTTAGATTAAAATCAATACGAAGTAGAAGGCTCATCTTCGAATCCGTGCGAAACAAATGGTTTAGCTTCAAATACTTGTGATACATTTGATTTAGCTTCAACAGCATGCGAAAGAAACGAGTTATCTTCAAATATATGCGAAACGCATGATTTAGCTTCAAATCAATGCGAAGTAGAAGGGTTATCTTCGAATCCAAGCGAAACAAATGGTTTACCTTGATACACCTGTGATATACATGATTTAGCTTCAACTACATACAAAAAAAAGAGTTAGCTTCAAATCCATGCGAAACATATGATTTAACTTCAAATCAATGCGAAGTAGGTGGCTTATCTTCGATTCCATGCGATACAAATGGTTTAGCTTCAAATACTTGTGATATACATGATTTAGCTTCAACAGCATACGAAAGAAACGTGTTAGCTTCAAATCCATGCGAAACACATGAATTAGCTTCAAATCAATACGAATTAGAAGGGTTATCTTGGAATCCATGCGAAACGTATGATATAGCTTCAAATACTTGTGATATACATGATTTAGTTTCAACCGCATGCGAAACAAATGAGTTAGCTTCAAATCCAAGCGAAACACATGATTTAGCCTCAAATCAATGCGAAGAAGAAGGCTTAGCTTCGAATAAATGCGGCACAAATGGATTACCTTGATATACCTGTGATATACATGATTTAGCTTCAACTACAAACAAAACAAACGAGTTAGCTTCAAATCCATGCGAAGCATATGATTTAACTTCAAATCAATTTCGAAGTAGAAGGCTTATCTTCGAAACCATGCGAAACAAATGCTTTAGCTTCAAATACTTGTAATATACATGATTTAGCTTCAACAGCATGCGAAACAAACAAGTTAACTTCAAATCCATGCGAAACACATGATTTAGCATCTAATAACTGAGAAGTAGAAGGCCGATCTACGAATACATGCGAAGCACATGGTTTAGCTTCAAATACTTGTGATACACTTGATTTAGCTTGAACAGCGTGCGAAACAAACGAGTTAGATTCAAATCCATGCGAACACATGATTTAGCTTCAAATCAATGCGAAGTAGGAGACTTATCTTCGAATCCATGCGAAACAAATGGTTTAGCTTCAAATACTTGCGATGTACATGATATAGCTTCAACTGCACGCGAAACAAACGAGTTAGCTTCAAATCCATGCGAAACACATGATTAAGCATCAAATCAATGCGAAGTAGAAGGCTGATCTACGAATCAATGCGAAGCAAATGGTTTAGCTTCAAATACTTGTGATGCACTTGAGTTAGCTTCAACAACATGCGAAACAAACGAGTTAGCTTCAAATCCATGCGAAACACATGATTTAGCTCCAAATCGATGCGAATTAGAAGGGTTATCTTCGAATCCATGCGAAACAAATTGTTTAACTTCAAATACTTGTGATATACATGATTTAGCTTCAACAGCATGCGAAACAAACGAGTTAGCATCAAATCCATGCGAAACACATGATTTAGCATCAAATCAATGCGAAGTAGAAGGCTGATCTTCGAATCTATGCGAAACTAATGGTTTAGCTTCAAATACTTGTTATATACATGATTTAGCTTCAAATGCAGGCGAAACAAACGAGTTAGCTTCTAATCCATGCGAAACACATGATTTAGATTAAAATCAATGCCAAGTAGGAGGGTTATCTTCGAATCCATGCGAAACAAATGGTTTAGCTGCAAATACTTGCGATATACATGATTTAGCTTCAACTGCATGCGAAACAAACGAGTTAGCTTCAAATCCATGCGAAACACATGATTTAGATTAAAATCAGTGCGAAGTAGAAGGCTCATCCTCGAATACATGCGAAACAAATGATATAACTTCAAATACTTGTGATATACATGATTTAGCTTCAACAGCATGCGAAGAAAACGAGTTAACTTCAAGTCCAAGCGAAAAACATGATTTATCTTCACATCAATGCTAAGTAGAAAGCTTAGCTTCAAATCCATGGGAATCAAATGGTTTAGCTTCAAATACTTGTGATATACATGATTCAGCTTCAACTGCATGCGAAACAAACGAGTTAGATTCAAATCCATGCGAAACACATGATTTATCTTCAAATCAATGCGAAGTAGAAGGCTTATCTTCGAAACGATGCGAAACAAATGGATTAGCTTCATATACTTGTGATATACATGATTTAGCTTCAACAGCATGCGAAATAAACGAGTTAGCTTCAAACCCAAGCGAAACACATGATTTAGCTTCAAATCAATGCGAAGAAGAAGGGTTATCTTCGAATCCATGCGAAACATATGATATAGCTACAAATACTTGTGATATACATGATTCAGCTTCAACAGCATGCGAAACAATCGAGTTAGCTTCAAATCCATGCGAAACACATGATTTAGCATCAAGTCAACGCGAAGTTGATGGCTTAGCTTCAAATCCATGCGAAACGAATGATTTAGCTTCACATACTTGTGAATATAAGTGATATAGCTTCAAATGCAGGCGAAACAAACGAGTTAGGTTCAAACCCATGAGAAACACATGATTTAGCTTCAAATCAATGCGAAGTATATGGATTATCTTCGAAACCATGCGAAACAAATTGTTTATCTTCAAATACTTGTGATATACATGATTTAGCTTCAACAGCATGCCAAACGAACGAGTTAGCTTCAAATCCATGCGAAACACATGATTTAGGTTCCAATGAATGCGAATTAGAAGGGTTATCTTCGAATCCATGCGAAACAAATGATATAGCTGCAAATACATGTGATATACATGATTTAACTTCAACAGCATGCGAAACAAACGAGTTAGATTCAAATCCATGCGAAACACATGATTTAGCTTCAAATCAATGCGAAGTAGAAGGCTTATGTTAGAATCCATGCGAAACAATTGGATTAGCTTCATATACTTGTGTTATACATGATTTAGCTTCAACAGCATGCGAAATAAACGAGTTAGATTCAAATCCATACGAAACACATGATTTAACTTCAAATCAATGCGAACTAGAAGGGTTATCTTCGAATCCATGCGAAACAAATGGTTTAGCTGCAAATACTTGTGATATACATGATTTAGATTCAACAGCATGCGAAACAAACGAGTTAGCTTCAAATCCATGCGAAACACATGATTTAGCTTCAAAACAATGCGAAGTAGATGGATTATCTTCGAATCCATGCGAAACAAATGATATAGCTACAAATACTTGTGATATACATGATTCAGCTTCAACAGCATGCGAAACAAACGAGTTAGCTTCAAATCCATGCGAAACACATGATTTAGCATCAAGTCAACGCGAAGTTGATGGCTTAGCTTCAAATCCATGCGAAACGAATGATTTAGCTTCACATACTTGTGAATATAAGTGATATAGCTTCAAATGCAGGCGAAACAAACGAGTTAGGTTCAAACCCATGCGAAACACATGATTTAGCTTCAAATCAATGCGAAGTATATGGATTATCTTCGAAACCATGCGAAACAAATTGTTTATCTTCAAATACTTGTGATATACATGATTTAGCTTCAACAGCATGCCAAACGAACGAGTTAGCTTCAAATCCATGCGAAACACATGATTTAGGTTCCAATGAATGCGAATTAGAAGGGTTATCTTCGAATCCATGCGAAACAAATGATATAGCTTCAAATACATGTGATATACATGATTTAACTTCAACAGCATGCGAAACAAACGAGTTAGATTCAAATCCATGCGAAACACATGATTTAGCTTCAAATCAATGCGAAGTAGAAGGGTTATGTTAGAATCCATGCGAAACAATTGGATTAGCTTCATATACTTGTGTTATACATGATTTAGCTTCAACAGCATGCGAAATAAACGAGTTAGATTCAAATCCATACGAAACACATGATTTAACTTCAAATCAATGCGAACTAGAAGGGTTATCTTCGAATCCATGCGAAACAAATGGTTTAGCTGCAAATACTTGTGATATACATGATTTAGATTCAACAGCATGCGAAACAAACGAGTTAGCTTCAAATCCATGCGAAACACATGATTTAGCTTCAAAACAATGCGAAGTAGATGGATTATCTTCGAATCCATGCGAAACAAATGGTTTATCTTCAAATACTTGTGATATACATGATTTAGCTTTAACAGCATGCGAAACAAACGAGTTATCTTCAAATACAATCGAAACACATGATTTAGCTTCAAATGAATGCGAAGAACATGGATTATCTTCGAATCCATGCGAAACAAATGGTTTAGCTTCATATACTTGTGTTATACATGATTTAGCTTCAACAGCATGCGAAATAAACGAGTTAGATTCAAATCCATACGAAACACATGATTTAACTTCAAATCAATGCGAACTAGAAAGGTTATCTTCGAATCCATGCGAAACAAATGGTTTAGCTGCAAATACTTGTGATATACATGATTTAGATTCAACAGCATGCGAAACAAACGAGTTAGCTTCAAATCCATGCGAAACACATGATTTAGCTTCAAAACAATGCGAAGTAGATGGATTATCTTCGAATCCATGCGAAACAAATGGTTTATCTTCAAATACTTGTGATATACATGATTTAGCTTTAACAGCATGCGAAACAAACGAGTTATCTTCAAATACAATCGAAACACATGATTTAGCTTCAAATGAATGCGAAGAACATGGATAATCTTCGAATCCATGCGAAACAAATGGTTTAGCTTCAAATACTTGTGATGTACATGATTTAGCTTCAACTGCATGCGAAAAAAACGAGTTAGCTTCAAATCCATGCGAAACACATGATTTAGCATCTAATCAATGCGAAGTAGAAGGCTGATTTTCGAATCCATGCGAAGCAAATGGTTTGGCTTCAAATACTTGTGATATACATGATTTAGCTTCAACTGCATGCGAAACAAACGAGTTAACTTCAAATCCATGCGAAACACATGATTTAGCTTCAAATCAATGCGAAGAACATGGATTATCTTCGAATCCATGCGAAACAAATGGTTTAGCTTCAAATACTTGTGATGTACATGATTTAGCTTCAACTGCATGCGAAACAAACGAGTTAGCTTCAAATCGATGCGAAACACATGATTTAGCTTCAAATCAATGCGAAGTAGGAGGCTTATCTTCGAATCCATGCGAAACATATGATATAGCTTCAAATACTTGTGATATACACGATTTAGCTTCAACAGCATGCGAAACAAACGAGTTAGATTCAAATCCATGCGAAACACATGATTTAGCTTCAAATCAATGCGAAGTAGAAGGCTTATGTTCGAATCCATGCGAAACGAATAGATTAGTTTCAAATACTTGTGATATTCATGATTCAGCTTCAACTGCATGCGAAACAAACGAGTTAGCTTCAAATCCATGCGAAACACATGATTTAGCTTCAAATCAATGCGAATTAGAAGGGTTATCTTCGAATCCATGCGAAACATATGATATAGCTACAAATACTTGTGATATACATGATTCAGCTTCAACAGCATGCGAAACAAACGAGTTAGCCTCAAATCCATGCGAAACACATGATTTAGCATCAAGTCAACGCGAAGTTGATGGCTTAGCTTCAAATCCATGCGAAACGAATGATTTAGCTTCACATACTTGTGAATATAAATGATATAGCTTCAAATGCAGGCGAAACAAACGAGTTTGCTTCAAACCCATGCGAAACACATGATTTAGCTTCAAATCAATGCGAAGTATATGGATTATCTTCGAAACCATGCGAAACAAATTGTTTAACTTCAAATACTTATGATATACATGATTTAGCTTCAACAGCATGCGAAACAAACGAGTTAGCTTCAAATCCATGCGAAACACATGATTTAGGTTCCAATGAATGCGAATTAGAAGGGTTATCTTCGAATCCATGCGAAACAAATGATATAGCTTCAAATACATGTGATATACATGATTTAACTTCAACAGCATGCGAAACAAACGAGTTAGAATCAAATCCATACGAAACACATGATTTAGCTTCAAATCAATGCGAATTAGAAGGGTTATCTTGGAATCCATGCGAAACGAATAGTTCAGCTTCAAATACTTGTGATATACATGATTCAGCTTCAACTGCATGCGAAAGAAACGAGTTATCTTCAAATCCAAGCGAAACACATGATTTAGCTCCAAATCAATGCGAAGTAGGAGGCTTATCTTCGATCCCATGCGATACAAATGGTTTAGCTTCAAATACTTGTGATATACATGATTTAGCTTCAACAGCATGCGAAACAAACGAGTTATCTTCAAATCCAAGCGAAACACATGATTTAGCTTCAAATCAATGCGAAGTAGATGGATTATCTTCGAATCCATCCGACAAATGGTTTATCTTCAAATACTTGTGATGTACATGATTTAGCTTCAACTGCATGCGAAAAAAACGAGTTAGCTTCAAAACCATGCGAAACACATGATTTAGCTTCAAATCAATGCGAATTAGAAGGGTTATTTTCGAATCCATGCGAAACATATGATATAGCTTCAAATACTTGTGATATACATGATTTAGCTTCAACAGCATGCGAAACAAACGAGTTAGCTTCAAATCCATGCGAAACACATGATTTAGCTTCAAATCAATGCGAAGTGGAATGCTTATCTTCGAATCCATGCGAAACGAATAGTTCAGCTTCCAATACTTGTGATATACATGATTTAGCTTCAACTGCATGCGAAACAAACGAGTTAACTTCAAATCCATGCGAAACACGTGATTCGGCTTCAAATCAATGCGAAGTAGGAGGCTTATCTTCGAATCCATGCGAAACATATGATATAGCTTCAAATACTTGTGATATACACGATGTAGCTTCAACAGCATGCGAAACAAACGAGTTATCTTCAAATCCAAGCGAAACACATGATTTAGCTTCAAATCAATGCGAAGTAGATGGATTATGTTCGAATCCATCCGACAAATGGTTTATCTTCAAATACTTGTGATGTACATGATTTAGCTTCAACTGCATGCGAAAAAAACGAGTTAGCTTCAAAACCATGCGAAACACATGATTTAGCTTCAAATCAATGCGAATTAGAAGGGTTATTTTCGAATCCATGCGAAACATATGATATAGCTTCAAATACTTGTGATATACATGATTTAGCTTCAACAGCATGCGAAACAAACGAGTTAGCTTCAAATCCATGCGAAACACATGATTTAGCTTCAAATCAATGCGAAGTGGAATGCCTATCTTCGAATCCATGCGAAACGAATAGTTCAGCTTCCAATACTTGTGATATACATGATTTAGCTTCAACTGCATGCGAAACAAACGAGTTAACTTCAAATCCATGCGAAACACGTGATTCGGCTTCAAATCAATGCGAAGTAGGAGGCTTATCTTCGAATCCATGCGAAACATATGATATAGCTTCAAATACTTGTGATATACACGATGTAGCTTCAACAGCATGCGAAACAAACGAGTTATCTTCAAATCCAAGCGAAACACATGATTTAGCTTCAAATCAATGCGAAGTAGATGGATTATCTTCGAATCCATGCGACAAATGGTTTAGCTTCAAAAACTTGTGATGTACATGATTTAGCTTCAACTGCATGCGAAAAAAACGAGTTAGCTTCAAAACCATGCGAAACACTTGATTTAGTTTCAAATCAATGCGAATTAGAAGGGTTATCTTCGAATCCATGCGAAACATATGATATAGCTTCAAATACTTGTGATTTACATGATTTAGCTTCAACAGCATGCGAAACGAACGAGTTAGCTTCAAATTCATGCGAAACACATGATTTAGCATCTAATCAATGCGAAGTGGAAGGCTTACCTTCGAATCCATGCGAAACATATGATATAGCTTCAAATACTTGTGATATACATGGTTCAGCTTCAACTGCATACGAAACAAACGAGTTAGCTTCAAATCCATGCGAAACACGTGATTCAGCTTCAAATCAATGCGAAGTAGGAGGCTTATCTTCGAATCCATGCGAAACATATGATATAGCTTCAAATACTTGTGATATACACGATGTAGCTTCAACAGCATGCGAAACAAACGAGTTAGATTCAAATCCATGCGAAACACATGATTTAGCTTCAAATCAATGCCAAGTAGAAGGCTTATGTTCGAATCCATGCGAAACAATTAGATTAGCTTCATATACTTGCGATATACATGATTTAGCTTCAACAGCATGCGAAATAAACGAGTTAGATTCAAATCCATGCGAAACACATGATTTAACTTCAAATCAATGCGAAGTAGAAGGGTTATCTTCGAATCCATGCGAAACAAATGGTTTAGCTGCAAATACTTGTGATATACATGATTTAGCTTCAACTGCATGCGAAACAAACGAGTTAACTTCAAATCCATGCGAAAGACATGATTTAGCTTCAAATCAATGTGAAGTGGAAGGCTTACCTTCGAATCCACGCGAAACGAATAGTTTAGCTTCAAATACTAGTGATATACATGGTTCAGCTTCAACTGCATGCGAAACAAACGAGTTAGCTCCAAATCCATGCGAAACACATGATTTAGCTTCAAATCAATGCGAAGTAGATGGATTATCTTCGAATCCATGCGAAACAAATGGTTTATCTTCAAATACTTGTGATATACATGATTTAGCTTTAACAGCATGCGAAACAAACGAGTTATCTTCAAATCCAATCGAAACACATGATTTAGCTTCAAATGAATGCGAAGAACATGGATTATCTTCGAATCCATGCGAAACAAATGGTTTAGCTTCAAATACTTGTGATGTACATGATTTAGCTTCAACTGCATGCGAAAAAAACGAGTTAGCTTCAAATCCATGCGAAACACATGATTTAGCATCTAATCAATGCGAAGTAGAAGGCTGATTTTCGAATCCATGCGAAGCAAATGGTTTGGCTTCAAATACTTCTGATATACATGATTTAGCTTCAACTGCATGCGAAACAAACGAGTTAACTTCAAATCCATGCGAAACACATGATTTAGCTTCAAATCAATGCGAAGTGGAAGGCTTACCTTCGAATCCATGCGAAATATATGATATAGCTTCAAATATTTGTGATATACATGGTATAGCTTCAACTGCATGCGAAACCATCGAGTTAGCTTCAAATCCATGCGAAACACATGATTTAGCTTCAAATCAATGCGAAGTAGGAGGCTTATCTTCGAATCCATGCGAAACAAATGATATAGCTTCAAATACTTGTGATATACACGATTTAGCTTCAACAGCATGCGAAACAAACGAGTTAGATTCAAATCCATGCGAAACACATGATTTAGCTTCAAATCAATGCGAAGTAGAAGGCTTATGTTCGAATCCATGCGAAACAATTGGATTAGCTTCATATACTTGCGATATACATGATTTAGCTTCAACAGCATGCGAAATAAACAAGTTAGATTCAAATACATGCGAAACACATGATTTAACTTCAAATCAATGCGAAGTAGAAGGGTTATTTTCGAATCCATACGAAACAAATGGTTTAGCTGCAAATACTTGTGATATACATGATTTAGCTTCAACTGCATGCGAAACAAACGAGTTAACTTCAAATCCATGCGAAACACATGATTTAGCTTCAAATCAATGCGAAGTGGAAGACTTACCTTCGAATCCATGCGAAACGAATAGTTCAGCTTCAAATACTTGTGATATACATGATTCAGCTTCAACTGCATGCGAAACAAACGAGTTAGCTTCAAATCCATGCGAAACACATGATTTAGCTTCAAATCAATGCGAAGTAGGAGGCTTATCTTCGAATCCATGCGAAACAAATGGTTTAGCTTCAAATACTTGTGATATACATGATTTAGCTTCAACAGCATGCGAAACAAACGAGTTATCTTCAAATCCAAGCGAAACACATGATTTAGCTTCAAATCAATGCGAAGTAGATGGATTATCTTCGAATCCATGCGACAAATGGTTTATCTTCAAATACTTGTGATGTACATGATTTAGCTTCAACTGCATGCGAAAAAAACGAGTTAGCTTCAAAACCATGCGAAACACATGATTTAGCTTCAAATCAATGCGAATTAGAAGGGTTATTTTCGAATCCATGCGAAACATATGATATAGCTTGAAATACTTGTGATATACATGATTTAGCTTCAACAACATGCGAAACAAACGAGTTAGCTTCAAATCCATGCGAAACACATGATTTAGCTTCAAATCAATGCGAATTAGAAGGGTTATCTTGGAATCCATGCGAAACATATGATATAGCTTCAAATACTTGTGATATACATGGTTCAGCTTCAACTGCATGCGAAACAAACGAGTTAGCTTCAAATCCATGCGAAACACATGATTTAGCTTCAAATCAATGCGAAGTAGGAGACTTATCTTCGAATCCATGCGAAACAAATGGTTTAGCTTCAAATACTTGTGATATGCATGATTTAGCTTCAACAGCATGCGAAACAAACGAGTTATCATCAAATCCAAGCGAAACACATGATTTAGCTTCAAATTAATGCGAAGTAGATGGATTATCTTCGAATGCAAGCGACAAATGGTTTAGCTTCAAATACTTGTGATGTACATGATTTAGCTTCAACTGCATTTGAAACAAACGAGTTAACTTCAAATCCATGCGAAACACATGATTTAGCTTCAAATCAATGCGAAGTGGAATGCTTATCTTCGAATCCATGCGAAACGAATAGTTCAGCTTCAAATACTTGTGATATACATGATTTAGCTTCAACTGCATGCGAAACAAACGAGTTAACTTCAAATCCATGCGAAACACGTGATTCAGCTTCAAATCAATGCGAAGTAGGAGGCTTATCTTCGAATCCATGCGAAACATATGATATAGCTTCAAATACTTGTGATATACACGATGTAGCTTCAACAGCATGCGAAACAAACGAGTTATCTTCAAATCCAAGCGAAACACATGATTTAGCTTCAAATCAATGCGAAGTAGATGGATTATCTTCGAATGCATGCGACAAATGATTTAGCTTCAAATACTTGTGATGTACATAATTTAGCTTCAACTGCATGCGAAAAAACGAGTTAGCTTCAAAACCATGCGAAACACATGATTTAGCTTCAAATCAATGCGAATTAGAAGGGTTATCTTCGAATCCATGCGAAACATATGATATAGCTTCAAATACTTGTGATATACATGATTTAGCTTCAACAGCATGCGAAACGAACGAGTTAGCTTCAAATCCATGCGAAACACATGATTTAGCTTCAAATCAATGCGAAGTAGATGGATTATCTTCGAATCCATGCGAAACAAATGGTTTATCTTCAAATACTTGTGATATACATGATTTAGCTTTAACAGCATGCGAAACAAACGAGTTATCTTCAAATCCAATCGAAACACATGATTTAGCTTCAAATGAATGCGAAGAACATGGATTATCTTCGAATCCATGCGAAACAAATGGTTTAGCTTCAAATACTTGTGATGTACATGATTTAGCTTCAACTGCATGCGAAAAAAACGAGTTAGCTTCAAATCCATGCGAAACACATGATTTAGCATCTAATCAATGCGAAGTAGAAGGCTGATTTTCGAATCCATGCGAAGCAAATGGTTTGGCTTCAAATACTTGTGATACACTTGATTTAGCTTCAACAGCATGCGAAACAAACGAGTTAGATTCAAATCCATGCGAAACACATGATTTAGCTTCAAATCAATGCGAAGTAGAAGGCTTATGTTCGAATCCATGCGAAACAATTGGATTAGCTTCATATACTTGCGATATACATGATTTAGCTTCAACAGCATGCGAAATAAACGAGTTAGATTCAAATCCATGCGAAACACATGATTTAACTTCAAATCAATGCGAAGTAGAAGGGTTATTTTCGAATCCATACGAAACAAATGGTTTAGCTGCAAATACTTGTGATATACATGATTCAGCTTCAACTGCATGCGAAACAAACGAGTTAGCTTCAAATCCATGCGAAACACATGATTTAGCTTCAAATCAATGCGAAGTAGGTGACTTATCTTCGAATCCATGCGAAACAAATGGTTTAGCTTCAAATACTTGTGATGTACATGATTTAGCTTCAACTGCATGCGAAAAAAACGTGTGTAGCTTCAAATCCATGCGAAACACATGATTTAGCTTCAAATCAATGCGAGTTAGAAGGGTTATCTTCGAATCCATGCGAAACATATGATATAGCTTCAAATACTTGTGATGTACATGATTTAGCTTCAACTGCATGCGAAAAAAACGAGGTTAGCTTCAAATCCATGCGAAACACATGATTTAGCTTCAAATCAATTCGAATTAGAAGGGTTATCTTCGAATCCTTGCGAAACATATGATATAGCTTCAAATACTTGTGATATACATGATTTAGATTCAACAGCATGCGAAACAAACGAGTTAGCTTCAAATCCAAGCGAAACACATGATTTAGCTTCAAATCAATGCGAAGTAGATGGATTATCTTCGAATCCATGCGACAAATGGTTTATCTTCGAATACTTGTGATGTACATGATTTAGCTTCCACTGCATGCGAAAAAAACGAGTTAGCTTCAAAACCATGCGAAACACATGATTTCGCTTCAAATCAATGCGAATTAGAAGGGTTATTTTCGAATCCATGCGAAACATATGATATAGCTTCAAATACTTGTGATATACATGATTTAGCTTCAACAGCATGCGAAACAAACGAGTTAGCTTCAAATCCATGCGAAACACATGATTTAGCTTCAAATCAATGCGAAGTGGAATGCCTATCTTCGAATCCATGCGAAACGAATAGTTCAGCTTCCAATACTTGTGATATACATGATTTAGCTTCAACTGCATGCGAAACAAACGAGTTAACTTCAAATCCATGCGAAACACGTGATTCGGCTTCAAATCAATGCGAAGTAGGAGGCTTATCTTCGAATCCATGCGAAACATATGATATAGCTTCAAATACTTGTGATATACACGATGTAGCTTCAACAGCATGCGAAACAAACGAGTTAGATTCAAATCCATGCGAAACACATGATTTAGCTTCAAATCAATGCGAAGTGGCAGACTTACCTTCGAATCCATGCGAAACGAATAGTTTAGCTTCAAATACTTGTGATATACATGGTTCAGCTTCAACTGCATGCGAAACAAACGAGTTAGCTTCAAATCCATGCGAAACACATGATTTAGCTTCAAATCAATGCGAAGTAGGAGACTTACCTTCGAATCCATGCGAAACGAATAGTTTAGCTTCAAATACTTGTGATATACATGGTTCAGCTTCAACTGCATGCGAAACAAACGAGTTAGCTTCAAATCCATGCGAAACACATGATTTAGCTTCAAATCAATGCGAAGTAGGAGACTTATCTTCGAATCCATGCGAACAAATGGTTTAGCTTCAAATACTTGTGATATACATGATTTAGCTTCAACAGCATGCGAAACAAACGAGTTATCATCAAATCCAAGCGAAACACATGATTTAGCTTCAAATTAATGCGAAGTAGATGGATTATCTTCGAATGCAAGCGACAAATGGTTTAGCTTCAAATACTTGTGATGTACATGATTTAGCTTCAACTGCATGCGAAAAAAACGTGTGTAGCCTTAAATCCATGCGAAACACATGATTTAGCTTCAAATCAATGCGAATTAGAAGGGTTATCTTCGAATCCATGCGAAACATATGATATAGCTTCAAATACTTGTGATATACATGATTTAGATTCAACAGCATGCGAAACAAACGAGTTAGCTTCAAATCGATGCGAAACACATGATTTAGCTTCAAATCAATGCGAAGTAGATGGATTATCTTCGAATCCATGCGAAACAAATGGTTTATCTTCAAATACTTGTGATATACATGATTTAGCTTTATCAGCATGCGAAACAAACGAGTTATCTTCAAATCCAATCGAAACACATGATTTAGCTTCAAATGAATGCGAAGAACATGGATTATCTTCGAATCCATGCGACAAATGGTTTAGCTTCAAATACTTGTGATGTACATGATTTAGCTTCAACTGCATGCGAAAAAAACGTGTTTAGCTTCAAATCCATGCGAAACACATGATTTAGCTTCAAATCAATGCGAATTAGAAGGGTTATCTTCGAATCCATGCGAAACATATGATATAGCTTCAAATACTTGTGATATACATGATTTAGATTCAACAGCATGCGAAACAAACGAGTTAGCTTCAAATCCATGCGAAACACATGATTTAGCTTCAAAACAATGCGAAGTAGATGGATTATCTTCGAATCCATGCGAAACAAATGGTTTATCTTCAAATACTTGTGATATACATGATTTAGCTTTAACAGCATGCGAAACAAACGAGTTATCTTCAAATCCAATCGAAACACATGATTTAGCTTCAAATGAATGCGAAGAACATAGATTATCTTCGAATCCATGCGAAACAAATGGTTTAGCTTCAAATACTTGTGATGTACATGATTTAGCTTTAACTGCATGCGAAAAAAACGAGTTAGCTTCAAATCCATGCGAAACACATGATTTATCTTCAAATCTATGCGAAGTAGAAGGCTGATTTTCGAATCCATGCGAAGCAAATGGTTTGGCTTCAAATACTTGTGATATACATGATTTAGCTTCAACTGCATGCGAAACAAACGAGTTAACTTCAAATCCATGCGAAACACATGATTTAGCTTCAAATCAATGCGAAGTGGAAGGCTTACCTTCGAATCCATGCGAAACATATGATATAGCTTCAAATACTTGTGAAATACATGGTTCAGCTTCAACTGCATGCGAAACAAACGAGTTAGCTTCAAATCCATGCGAAACACATGATTTAACTTCAAATCAATGCGAAGTAGGAGGCTTATCTTCGAATCCATGCGAAACATATGATATAGCTTCAAATACTTGTGATATACACGATTTAGCTTCAACAGCATGCGAAACAAACGAGTTAGATTCAAATCCATGCGAAACACATGATTTAGCTTCAAATCAATGCGAAGTAGAAGGCTTATGTTCGAATCCATGCGAAACAATTGGATTAGCTTCATATACTTGCGATATACATGATTTAGCTTCAACAGCATGCGAAATAAACGAGTTAGATTCAAATCCATGCGAAACACATGATTTAACTTCAAATCAATGCGAAGTAGAAGGGTTATTTTCGAATCCATGCGAAACAAATGGTTTAGCTGCAAATACTTGTGATATACATGATTTAGCTTCAACTGCATGCGAAACAAACGAGTTAGCTTCAAATCCATGCGAAACACATGATTTAGCTTCAAATCAATGCGAAGTAGGAGACTTATCTTCGAATCCATGCGATACAAATGGTTTAGCTTCAAATACTTGTGATATACATGATTTAGCTTCAACAGCATGCGAAACAAACGAGTTATCATCAAATCCAAGCGAAACACATGATTTAGCTTCTAATTAATGCGAAGTAGATGGATTATCTTCGAATGCAAGCGACAAATGGTTTAGCTTCAAATACTTGTGATGTACATGATTTAGCTTCAACTGCATGCGAAAAAAACGTGTGTAGCTTCAAATCCATGCGAAACACATGATTTAGCTTCAAATCAATGCGAATTAGAAGGGTTATCTTCGAATCCATGCGAAACATATGATATAGCTTCAAATACTTGTGATATACATGATTTAGATTCAACAGCATGCGAAACAAACGAGTTAGCTTCAAATCGATGCGAAACACATGATTTAGCTTCAAATCAATGCGAAGTAGATGGATTATCTTCGAATCCATGCGAAACAAATGGTTTATCTTCAAATACTTGTGATATACATGATTTAGCTTTATCAGCATGCGAAACAAACTAGTTATCTTCAAATCCAATCGAAACACATGATTTAGCTTCAAATGAATGCGAAGAACATGGATTATCTTCGAATCCATGCGACAAATGGTTTAGCTTCAAATACTTGTGATGTACATGATTTAGCTTCAACTGCATGCGAAAAAAACGAGTTTAGCTTCAAATCCATGCGAAACACATGATTTAGCTTCAAATCAATGCGAATTAGAAGGGTTATCTTCGAATCCATGCGAAACATATGATATAGCTTCAAATACTTGTGATATACATGATTTAGATTCAACAGCATGCGAAACAAACGAGTTAGCTTCAAATCCATGCGAAACACATGATTTAGCTTCAAAACAATGCGAAGTAGATGGATTATCTTCGAATCCATGCGAAACAAATGGTTTATCTTCAAATACTTGTGATATACATGATTTAGTTTTAACAGCATGCGAAACAAACGAGTTATCTTCAAATCCAATCGAAACACATGATTTAGCTTCAAATGAATGCGAAGAACATGGATTATCTTCGAATCCATGCGAAACAAATGGTTTAGCTTCAAATACTTGTGATGTACATGATTTAGCTTCAACTGCATGCGAAAAAAACGTGTTAGCTTCAAATCCATTCGAAACACATGATTTATCTTCAAATCTATGCGAAGTAGAAGGCTGATTTTCGAATCCATGCGAAGCAAATGGTTTGGCTTCAAATACTTGTGATATACATGATTTAGCCCCAACTGCATGCGAAACAAACGAGTTAACTTCAAATCCATGCGAAACACATGATTTAGCTTCAAATCAATGCGAAGTAGAAGGCTTACCTTCGAATCCATGCGAAACATATGATATAGCTTCAAATACTTGTGATATACATGGTATAGCTTCAACTGCATGCGAAACAAACGAGTTAGCTTCAAATCCATGCGAAACACATGATTTAGCTTCAAATCAATGCGAAGTAGGAGGCTTATCTACGAATCCATGCGAAACAAATGGTTTATCTTCAAATACTTGTGATATACATGATTTAGCTTTATCAGCATGCGAAACAAACGAGTTATCTTCAAATCCAATCGAAACACATGATTTAGCTTCAAATGAATGCGAAGAACATGGATTATCTTCGAATCCATGCGACAAATGGTTTAGCTTCAAATACTTGTGATGTACATGATTTAGCTTCAACTGCATGCGAAAAAAACGAGTTAGCTTCAAATCCATGCGAAACACATGATTTAGCATCTAATCAATGCGAAGTAGAAGGCTGATTTTCGAATCCATGCGAAGCAAATGGTTTGGCTTCAAATACTTGTGATACACTTGATTTAGCTTCAACAGCATGCGAAACAAACGAGTTAGATACAAATCCATGCGAAACACATGATTTAGCTTCAAATCAATGCGAAGTAGATGGCTTATCTTCGAATACATGCGAAACAAATGGGTTAGCTTCAAATACTTGTGATATACATGATTTAGCTTCAACAGCATGCGAAACAAACGAGTTATCTTCAAATCCAATCGAAACACATGATTTAGCTTCAAATGAATGCGAAGAACATGGATTATCTTCGAATCCATGCGACAAATGGTTTAGCTTCAAATACTTGTGATGTACATGATTTAGCTTCAACTGCATGCGAAAAAAACGAGTTAGCTTCAAATCCATGCGAAACACATGATTTAGCATCTAATCAATGCGAAGTAGAAGGCTGATTTTCGAATCCATGCGAAGCAAATGGTTTGGCTTCAAATACTTGTGATACACTTGATTTAGCTTCAACAGCATGCGAAACAAACGAGTTAGATACAAATCCATGCGAAACACATGATTTAGCTTCAAATCAATGCGAAGTAGATGGCTTATCTTCGAATACATGCGAAACAAATGGGTTAGCTTCAAATACTTGTGATATACATGATTTAGCTTCAACAGCATGCGAAACAAACGAGTTATCTTCAAATCCAAGCGAAACACATGATTTAGCTTCAAATTAATGCGAAGTAGATGGATTATCTTCGAATGCATGCGACAAATGGTTTAGCTTCAAATACTTGTGATGTACATGATTTAGCTTCAACTGCATGCGAAAAAAACGAGTTTAGCTTCAAATCCAAGCGAAACACATGCTTCAAATCAATGCGAATTAGAAGGGTTATCTTCGAATCCATGCGAAACATATGATATAGCTTCAAATACTTGTGATATACGTGATTTAGTTTTAACAGCATGCGAAACAAACGAGTTAGCTTCAAATCCATGCGAAACACATGATTTAGCTTCAAATCAATGCGAAGTAGGAGACTTATCTTCGAATCCATGCGATACAAATGGTTTAGCTTCAAATACTTGTGATATACATGATTTAGCTTCAACAGCATGCGAAACAAACGAGTTATCATCAAATCCAAGCGAAACACATGATTTAGCTTCTAATTAATGCGAAGTAGATGGATTATCTTCGAATGCAAGCGACAAATGGTTTAGCTTCAAATACTTGTGATGTACATGATTTAGCTTCAACTGCATGCGAAAAAAACGTGTGTAGCTTCAAATCCATGCGAAACACATGATTTAGCTTCAAATCAATGCGAATTAGAAGGGTTATCTTCGAATCCATGCGAAACATATGATATAGCTTCAAATACTTGTGATATACATGATTTAGATTCAACAGCATGCGAAACAAACGAGTTAGCTTCAAATCGATGCGAAACACATGATTTAGCTTCAAATCAATGCGAAGTAGATGGATTATCTTCGAATCCATGCGAAACAAATGGTTTATCTTCAAATACTTGTGATATACATGATTTAGCTTTATCAGCATGCGAAACAAACTAGTTATCTTCAAATCCAATCGAAACACATGATTTAGCTTCAAATGAATGCGAAGAACATGGATTATCTTCGAATCCATGCGACAAATGGTTTAGCTTCAAATACTTGTGATGTACATGATTTAGCTTCAACTGCATGCGAAAAAAACGAGTTTAGCTTCAAATCCATGCGAAACACATGATTTAGCTTCAAATCAATGCGAATTAGAAGGGTTATCTTCGAATCCATGCGAAACATATGATATAGCTTCAAATACTTGTGATATACATGATTTAGATTCAACAGCATGCGAAACAAACGAGTTAGCTTCAAATCCATGCGAAACACATGATTTAGCTTCAAAACAATGCGAAGTAGATGGATTATCTTCGAATCCATGCGAAACAAATGGTTTATCTTCAAATACTTGTGATATACATGATTTAGTTTTAACAGCATGCGAAACAAACGAGTTATCTTCAAATCCAATCGAAACACATGATTTAGCTTCAAATGAATGCGAAGAACATGGATTATCTTCGAATCCATGCGAAACAAATGGTTTAGCTTCAAATACTTGTGATGTACATGATTTAGCTTCAACTGCATGCGAAAAAAACGAGTTAGCTTCAAATCCATGCGAAACACATGATTTATCTTTAAATCTATGCGAAGTAGAAGGCTGATTTTCGAATCCATGCGAAGCAAATGGTTTGGCTTCAAATACTTGTGATATACATGATTTAGCCCCAACTGCATGCGAAACAAACGAGTTAACTTCAAATCCATGCGAAACACATGATTTAGCTTCAAATCAATGCGAAGTGGAAGGCTTACCTTCGAATCCATGCGAAACATATGATATAGCTTCAAATACTTGTGATATACATGGTATAGCTTCAACTGCATGCGAAACAAACGAGTTAGCTTCAAATCCATGCGAAACACATGATTTAGCTTCAAATCAATGCGAAGTAGGAGGCTTATCTACGAATCCATGCGAAACAAATGGTTTATCTTCAAATACTTGTGATATACATGATTTAGCTTTATCAGCATGCGAAACAAACGAGTTATCTTCAAATCCAATCGAAACACATGATTTAGCTTCAAATGAATGCGAAGAACATGGATTATCTTCGAATCCATGCGACAAATGGTTTAGCTTCAAATACTTGTGATGTACATGATTTAGCTTCAACTGCATGCGAAAAAAACGAGTTAGCTTCAAATCCATGCGAAACACATGATTTAGCATCTAATCAATGCGAAGTAGAAGGCTGATTTTCGAATCCATGCGAAGCAAATGGTTTGGCTTCAAATACTTGTGATACACTTGATTTAGCTTCAACAGCATGCGAAACAAACGAGTTAGATACAAATCCATGCGAAACACATGATTTAGCTTCAAATCAATGCGAAGTAGATGGCTTATCTTCGAATACATGCGAAACAAATGGGTTAGCTTCAAATACTTGTGATATACATGATTTAGCTTCAACAGCATGCGAAACAAACGAGTTATCTTCAAATCCAATCGAAACACATGATTTAGCTTCAAATGAATGCGAAGAACATGGATTATCTTCGAATCCATGCGACAAATGGTTTAGCTTCAAATACTTGTGATGTACATGATTTAGCTTCAACTGCATGCGAAAAAAACGAGTTAGCTTCAAATCCATGCGAAACACATGATTTAGCATCTAATCAATGCGAAGTAGAAGGCTGATTTTCGAATCCATGCGAAGCAAATGGTTTGGCTTCAAATACTTGTGATACACTTGATTTAGCTTCAACAGCATGCGAAACAAACGAGTTAGATACAAATCCATGCGAAACACATGATTTAGCTTCAAATCAATGCGAAGTAGATGGCTTATCTTCGAATACATGCGAAACAAATGGGTTAGCTTCAAATACTTGTGATATACATGATTTAGCTTCAACAGCATGCGAAACAAACGAGTTATCTTCAAATCCAAGCGAAACACATGATTTAGCTTCAAATTAATGCGAAGTAGATGGATTATCTTCGAATGCATGCGACAAATGGTTTAGCTTCAAATACTTGTGATGTACATGATTTAGCTTCAACTGCATGCGAAAAAAACGAGTTTAGCTTCAAATCCAAGCGAAACACATGATTTAGCTTCAAATCAATGCGAATTAGAAGGGTTATCTTCGAATCCATGCGAAACATATGATATAGCTTCAAATACTTGTGATATACGTGATTTAGATTCAACAGCATGCGAAACAAACGAGTTAGCTTCAAATCCATGCGAAACACATGATTTAGCTTCAAAACAATGCGAAGTAGATGGATTATCTTCGAATCCATGCGAAACAAATGGTTTATCTTCAAATACTTGTGATATACATGATTTAGATTTAACAGCATGCGAAACAAACGAGTTATCTTCAAATCCAATCGAAACACATGATATAGCTTCAAATGAATGCGAAGAACATGGATTATCTTCGAATCCATGCGAAACAAATGGTTTAGCTTCAAATACTTGTGATGTACATGATTTAGCTTCAACTGCATGCGAAAAAAACGAGTTAGCTTCAAATCCATGCGAAACACATGATTTATCTTCAAATCTATGCGAAGTAGAAGGCTGATTTTCGAATCCATGCGAAGCAAATGGTTTGGCTTCAAATACTTGTGATATACATGATTTAGCTTCAACTGCATGCGAAACAAACGAGTTAACTTCAAATCCATGCGAAACACATGATTTAGCTTCAAATCAATGCGAAGTGGAAGGCTTACCTTCGAATCCATGCGAAACATATGATATAGCTTCAAATACTTGTGATATACATGGTATAGCTTCAACTGCATGCGAAACAAACGAGTTAGCTTCAAATCCATGCGAAACACATGATTTAGCTTCAAATCAATGCGAAGTAGGAGGCTTATCTTCGAATCCATGCGAAACAAATGGTTTATCTTCAAATACTTGTGATATACATGATTTAGCTTTATCAGCATGCGAAACAAACGAGTTATCTTCAAATCCAATCGAAACACATGATTTAGCTTCAAATGAATGCGAAGAACATGGATTATCTTCGAATCCATGCGACAAATGGTTTAGCTTCAAATACTTGTGATGTACATGATTTAGCTTCAACTGCATGCGAAAAAAACGAGTTAGCTTCAAATCCATGCGAAACACATGATTTAGCATCTAATCAATGCGAAGTAGAAGGCTGATTTTCGAATCCATGCGAAGCAAATGGTTTGGCTTCAAATACTTGTGATACACTTGATTTAGCTTCAACAGCATGCGAAACAAACGAGTTAGATACAAATCCATGCGAAACACATGATTTAGCTTCAAATCAATGCGAAGTAGATGGCTTATCTTCGAATACATGCGAAACAAATGGGTTAGCTTCAAATACTTGTGATATACATGATTTAGCTTCAACAGCATGCGAAACAAACGAGTTATCTTCAAATCCAAGCGAAACACATGATTTAGCTTCAAATTAATGCGAAGTAGATGGATTATCTTCGAATGCATGCGACAAATGGTTTAGCTTCAAATACTTGTGATGTACATGATTTAGCTTCAACTGCATGCGAAAAAAACGAGTTTAGCTTCAAATCCAAGCGAAACACATGATTTAGCTTCAAATCAATGCGAATTAGAAGGGTTATCTTCGAATCCATGCGAAACATATGATATAGCTTCAAATACTTGTGATATACGTGATTTAGATTCAACAGCATGCGAAACAAACGAGGTTAGCTTCAAATCCATGCGAAACACATGATTTAGCTTCAAAACAATGCGAAGTAGATGGATTATCTTCGAATCCATGCGAAACAAATGGTTTATCTTCAAATACTTGTGATATACATGATTTAGATTTAACAGCATGCGAAACAAACGAGTTATCTTCAAATCCAATCGAAACACATGATATAGCTTCAAATGAATGCGAAGAACATGGATTATCTTCGAATCCATGCGAAACAAATGGTTTAGCTTCAAATACTTGTGATGTACATGATTTAGCTTCAACTGCATGCGAAAAAAACGAGTTAGCTTCAAATCCATGCGAAACACATGATTAATCTTCAAATCTATGCGAAGTAGAAGGCTGATTTTCGAATCCATGCGAAGCAAATGGTTTGGCTTCAAATACTTGTGATATACATGATTTAGCTTCAACTGCATGCGAAACAAACGAGTTAACTTCAAATCCATGCGAAACACATGATTTAGCTTCAAATCAATGCGAAGTGGAAGGCTTACCTTCGAATCCATGCGAAACATATGATATAGCTTCAAATACTTGTGATATACATGGTATAGCTTCAACTGCATGCGAAACAAACGAGTTAGCTTCAAATCCATGCGAAACACATGATTTAGCTTCAAATCAATGCGAAGTAGGAGGCTTATCTTCGAATCCATGCGAAACAAATGGTTTATCTTCAAATACTTGTGATATACATGATTTAGCTTTATCAGCATGCGAAACAAACGAGTTATCTTCAAATCCAATCGAAACACATGATTTAGCTTCAAATGAATGCGAAGAACATGGATTATCTTCGAATCCATGCGACAAATGGTTTAGCTTCAAATACTTGTGATGTACATGATTTAGCTTCAACTGCATGCGAAAAAAACGAGTTAGCTTCAAATCCATGCGAAACACATGATTTAGCATCTAATCAATGCGAAGTAGAAGGCTGATTTTCGAATCCATGCGAAGCAAATGGTTTGGCTTCAAATACTTGTGATACACTTGATTTAGCTTCAACAGCATGCGAAACAAACGAGTTAGATACAAATCCATGCGAAACACATGATTTAGCTTCAAATCAATGCGAAGTAGATGGCTTATCTTCGAATACATGCGAAACAAATGGGTTAGCTTCAAATACTTGTGATATACATGATTTAGCTTCAACAGCATGCGAAACAAACGAGTTAGATTCAAATCCATGCGAAACACATGATTTAGCTTCAAATCAATGCGAAGTAGAAGGCTTATGTTCGAATCCATGCGAAACAATTGGATTAGCTTCATATACTTGCGATATACATGATTTAGCTTCAACAGCATGCGAAATAAGCAAGTTAGATTCAAATACATGCGAAACACATGATTTAACTTCAAATCAATGCGAAGTAGAAGGGTTATTTTCGAATCCATACGAAACAAATGGTTTAGCTGCAAATACTTGTGATATACATGATTTAGCTTCAACTGCATGCGAAACAAACGAGTTAACTTCAAATCCATGCGAAACACATGATTTAGCTTCAAATCAATGCGAAGTGGAAGACTTACCTTCGAATCCATGCGAAACGAATAGTTCAGCTTCAAATACTTGTGATATACATGATTCAGCTTCAACTGCATGCGAAACAAACGAGTTAGCTTCAAATCCATGCGAAACACATGATTTAGCTTCAAATCAATGCGAAGTAGGAGGCTTATCTTCGAATCCATGCGAAACAAATGGTTTAGCTTCAAATACTTGTGATATACATGATTTAGCTTCAACAGCATGCGAAACAAACGAGTTATCTTCAAATCCAAGCGAAACACATGATTTAGCTTCAAATCAATGCGAAGTAGATGGATTATCTTCGAATCCATGCGACAAATGGTTTATCTTCAAATACTTGTGATGTACATGATTTAGCTTCAACTGCATGCGAAAAAAACGAGTTAGCTTCAAAACCATGCGAAACACATGATTTAGCTTCAAATCAATGCGAATTAGAAGGGTTATTTTCGAATCCATGCGAAACATATGATATAGCTTGAAATACTTGTGATATACATGATTTAGCTTCAACAACATGCGAAACAAACGAGTTAGCTTCAAATCCATGCGAAACACATGATTTAGCTTCAAATCAATGCGAATTAGAAGGGTTATCTTGGAATCCATGCGAAACATATGATATAGCTTCAAATACTTGTGATATACATGGTTCAGCTTCAACTGCATGCGAAACAAACGAGTTAGCTTCAAATCCATGCGAAACACATGATTTAGCTTCAAATCAATGCGAAGTAGGAGACTTATCTTCGAATCCATGCGAAACAAATGGTTTAGCTTCAAATACTTGTGATATACATGATTTAGCTTCAACAGCATGCGAAACAAACGAGTTATCATCAAATCCAATCGAAACACATGATTTAGCTTCAAATGAATGCGAAGAACATGGATTATCTTCGAATCCATGCGAAACAAATGGTTTAGCTTCAAATACTTGTGATGTACATGATTTAGCTTCAACTGCATGCGAAAAAAACGAGTTAGCTTCAAATCCATGCGAAACACATGATTTATCTTCAAATCTATGCGAAGTAGAAGGCTGATTTTCGAATCCATGCGAAGCAAATGGTTTGGCTTCAAATACTTGTGATATACATGATTTAGCCCCAACTGCATGCGAAACAAACGAGTTAACTTCAAATCCATGCGAAACACATGATTTAGCTTCAAATCAATGCGAAGTGGAAGGCTTACCTTCGAATCCATGCGAAACATATGATATAGCTTCAAATACTTGTGATATACATGGTATAGCTTCAACTGCATGCGAAACAAACGAGTTAGCTTCAAATCCATGCGAAACACATGATTTAGCTTCAAATCAATGCGAAGTAGGAGGCTTATCTACGAATCCATGCGAAACAAATGGTTTATCTTCAAATACTTGTGATATACATGATTTAGCTTTATCAGCATGCGAAACAAACGAGTTATCTTCAAATCCAATCGAAACACATGATTTAGCTTCAAATGAATGCGAAGAACATGGATTATCTTCGAATCCATGCGACAAATGGTTTAGCTTCAAATACTTGTGATGTACATGATTTAGCTTCAACTGCATGCGAAAAAAACGAGTTAGCTTCAAATCCATGCGAAACACATGATTTAGCATCTAATCAATGCGAAGTAGAAGGCTGATTTTCGAATCCATGCGAAGCAAATGGTTTGGCTTCAAATACTTGTGATACACTTGATTTAGCTTCAACAGCATGCGAAACAAACGAGTTAGATACAAATCCATGCGAAACACATGATTTAGCTTCAAATCAATGCGAAGTAGATGGCTTATCTTCGAATACATGCGAAACAAATGGGTTAGCTTCAAATACTTGTGATATACATGATTTAGCTTCAACAGCATGCGAAACAAACGAGTTATCTTCAAATCCAAGCGAAACACATGATTTAGCTTCAAATGAATGCGAAGAACATGGATTATCTTCGAATGCATGCGACAAATGGTTTAGCTTCAAATACTTGTGATGTACATGATTTAGCTTCAACTGCATGCGAAAAAAACGAGTTTAGCTTCAAATCCAAGCGAAACACATGATTTAGCTTCAAATCAATGCGAATTAGAAGGGTTATCTTCGAATCCATGCGAAACATATGATATAGCTTCAAATACTTGTGATATACGTGATTTAGATTCAACAGCATGCGAAACAAACGAGTTAGCTTCAAATCCATGCGAAACACATGATTTAGCTTCAAAACAATGCGAAGTAGATGGATTATCTTCGAATCCATGCGAAACAAATGGTTTATCTTCAAATACTTGTGATATACATGATTTAGATTTAACAGCATGCGAAACAAACGAGTTATCTTCAAATCCAATCGAAACACATGATTTAGCTTCAAATGAATGCGAAGAACATGGATTATCTTCGAATCCATGCGAAACAAATGGTTTAGCTTCAAATACTTGTGATGTACATGATTTAGCTTCAACTGCATGCGAAAAAAACGAGTTAGCTTCAAATCCATGCGAAACACATGATTTATCTTCAAATCTATGCGAAGTAGAAGGCTGATTTTCGAATCCATGCGAAGCAAATGGTTTGGCTTCAAATACTTGTGATATACATGATTTAGCTTCAACTGCATGCGAAACAAACGAGTTAACTTCAAATCCATGCGAAACACATGATTTAGCTTCAAATCAATGCGAAGTGGAAGGCTTACCTTCGAATCCATGCGAAACATATGATATAGCTTCAAATACTTGTGATATACATGGTATAGCTTCAACTGCATGCGAAACAAACGAGTTAGCTTCAAATCCATGCGAAACACATGATTTAGCTTCAAATCAATGCGAAGTAGGAGGCTTATCTTCGAATCCATGCGAAACAAATGGTTTATCTTCAAATACTTGTGATATACATGATTTAGCTTTATCAGCATGCGAAACAAACGAGTTATCTTCAAATCCAATCGAAACACATGATTTAGCTTCAAATGAATGCGAAGAACATGGATTATCTTCGAATCCATGCGACAAATGGTTTAGCTTCAAATACTTGTGATGTACATGATTTAGCTTCAACTGCATGCGAAAAAAACGAGTTAGCTTCAAATCCATGCGAAACACATGATTTAGCATCTAATCAATGCGAAGTAGAAGGCTGATTTTCGAATCCATGCGAAGCAAATGGTTTGGCTTCAAATACTTGTGATACACTTGATTTAGCTTCAACAGCATGCGAAACAAACGAGTTAGATACAAATCCATGCGAAACACATGATTTAGCTTCAAATCAATGCGAAGTAGATGGCTTATCTTCGAATACATGCGAAACAAATGGGTTAGCTTCAAATACTTGTGATATACATGATTTAGCTTCAACAGCATGCGAAACAAACGAGTTATCTTCAAATCCAAGCGAAACACATGATTTAGCTTCAAATTAATGCGAAGTAGATGGATTATCTCCGAATGCATGCGACAAATGGTTTAGCTTCAAATACTTGTGATGTACATGATTTAGCTTCAACTGCATGCGAAAAAAACGAGTTTAGCTTCAAATCCAAGCGAAACACATGATTTAGCTTCAAATCAATGCGAATTAGAAGGGTTATCTTCGAATCCATGCGAAACATATGATATAGCTTCAAATACTTGTGATATACATGATTTAGATTCAACAGCATGCGAAACAAACGAGTTAGCTTCAAATTCATGCGAAACACATGATTTAGCTTCAAAACAATGCGAAGTAGATGGATTATCTTCGAATCCATGCGAAACAAATGGTTTATCTTCAAATACTTGTGATATACATGATTTAGATTTAACAGCATGCGAAACAAACGAGTTATCTTCAAATCCAATCGAAACACATGATTTAGCTTCAAATGAATGCGAAGAACATGGATTATCTTCGAATCCATGCGAAACAAATGGTTTAGCTTCAAATACTTGTGATGTACATGATTTAGCTTCAACTGCATGCGAAAAAAACGAGTTAGCTTCAAATGAATGCGAAGAACATGGATTATCTTCGAATCCATGCGAAACAAATGGTTTAGCTTCAAATACTTGTGATGTACATGATTTAGCTTCAACTGCATGCGAAAAAAACGAGTTAGCTTCAAATCCATGCGAAACACATGATTTATCTTCAAATCTATGCGAAGTAGAAGGCTGATTTTCGAATCCATGCGAAGCAAATGGTTTGGCTTCAAATACTTGTGATATACATGATTTAGCTTCAACTGCATGCGAAACAAACGAGTTAACTTCAAATCCATGCGAAACACATGATTTAGCTTCAAATCAATGCGAAGTGGAAGGCTTACCTTCGAATCCATGCGAAACATATGATATAGCTTCAAATACTTGTGATATACATGGTATAGCTTCAACTGCATGCGAAACAAACGAGTTAGCTTCAAATCCATGCGAAACACATGATTTAGCTTCAAATCAATGCGAAGTAGGAGGCTTATCTTCGAATCCATGCGAAACAAATGGTTTATCTTCAAATACTTGTGATATACATGATTTAGCTTTATCTGCATGCGAAACAAACGAGTTATCTTCAAATCCAATCGAAACACATGATTTAGCTTCAAATGAATGCGAAGAACATGGATTATCTTCGAATCCATGCGACAAATGGTTTAGCTTCAAATACTTGTGATGTACATGATTTAGCTTCAACTGCATGCGAAACAAACGAGTTAACTTCAAATCCATGCGAAAGACATGATTTAGCTTCAAATCAATGTGAAGTGGAAGGCTTACCTTCGAATCCACGCGAAACGAATAGTTTAGCTTCAAATACTAGTGATATACATGGTTCAGCTTCAACTGCATGCGAAACAAACGAGTTAGCTCCAAATCCATGCGAAACACATGATTTAGCTTCAAATCAATGCGAAGTAGATGGATTATCTTCGAATCCATGCGAAACAAATGGTTTATCTTCAAATACTTGTGATATACATGATTTAGCTTTAACAGCATGCGAAACAAACGAGTTATCTTCAAATCCAATCGAAACACATGATTTAGCTTCAAATGAATGCGAAGAACATGGATTATCTTCGAATCCATGCGAAACAAATGGTTTAGCTTCAAATACTTGTGATGTACATGATTTAGCTTCAACTGCATGCGAAAAAAACGAGTTAGCATCAAATCCATGCGAAACACATGATTTAGCATCTAATCAATGCGAAGTAGAAGGCTGATTTTCGAATCCATGCGAAGCAAATGGTTTGGCTTCAAATACTTCTGATATACATGATTTAGCTTCAACTGCATGCGAAACAAACGAGTTAACTTCAAATCCATGCGAAACACATGATTTAGCTTCAAATCAATGCGAAGTGGAAGGCTTACCTTCGAATCCATGCGAAATATATGATATAGCTTCAAATATTTGTGATATACATGGTATAGCTTCAACTGCATGCGAAACCATCGAGTTAGCTTCAAATCCATGCGAAACACATGATTTAGCTTCAAATCAATGCGAAGTAGGAGGCTTATCTTCGAATCCATGCGAAACAAATGATATAGCTTCAAATACTTGTGATATACACGATTTAGCTTCAACAGCATGCGAAACAAACGAGTTAGATTCAAATCCATGCGAAACACATGATTTAGCTTCAAATCAATGCGAAGTAGAAGGCTTATGTTCGAATCCATGCGAAACAATTGGATTAGCTTCATATACTTGCGATATACATGATTTAGCTTCAACAGCATGCGAAATAAACAAGTTAGATTCAAATACATGCGAAACACATGATTTAACTTCAAATCAATGCGAAGTAGAAGGGTTATTTTCGAATCCATACGAAACAAATGGTTTAGCTGCAAATACTTGTGATATACATGATTTAGCTTCAACTGCATGCGAAACAAACGAGTTAACTTCAAATCCATGCGAAACACATGATTTAGCTTCAAATCAATGCGAAGTGGAAGACTTACCTTCGAATCCATGCGAAACGAATAGTTCAGCTTCAAATACTTGTGATATACATGATTCAGCTTCAACTGCATGCGAAACAAACGAGTTAGCTTCAAATCCATGCGAAACACATGATTTAGCTTCAAATCAATGCGAAGTAGGAGGCTTATCTTCGAATCCATGCGAAACAAATGGTTTAGCTTCAAATACTTGTGATATACATGATTTAGCTTCAACAGCATGCGAAACAAACGAGTTATCTTCAAATCCAAGCGAAACACATGATTTAGCTTCAAATCAATGCGAAGTAGATGGATTATCTTCGAATCCATGCGACAAATGGTTTATCTTCAAATACTTGTGATGTACATGATTTAGCTTCAACTGCATGCGAAAAAAACGAGTTAGCTTCAAAACCATGCGAAACACATGATTTAGCTTCAAATCAATGCGAATTAGAAGGGTTATTTTCGAATCCATGCGAAACATATGATATAGCTTGAAATACTTGTGATATACATGATTTAGCTTCAACAACATGCGAAACAAACGAGTTAGCTTCAAATCCATGCGAAACACATGATTTAGCTTCAAATCAATGCGAATTAGAAGGGTTATCTTGGAATCCATGCGAAACATATGATATAGCTTCAAATACTTGTGATATACATGGTTCAGCTTCAACTGCATGCGAAACAAACGAGTTAGCTTCAAATCCATGCGAAACACATGATTTAGCTTCAAATCAATGCGAAGTAGGAGACTTATCTTCGAATCCATGCGAAACAAATGGTTTAGCTTCAAATACTTGTGATATACATGATTTAGCTTCAACAGCATGCGAAACAAACGAGTTATCATCAAATCCAATCGAAACACATGATTTAGCTTCAAATGAATGCGAAGAACATGGATTATCTTCGAATCCATGCGAAACAAATGGTTTAGCTTCAAATACTTGTGATGTACATGATTTAGCTTCAACTGCATGCGAAAAAAACGAGTTAGCTTCAAATCCATGCGAAACACATGATTTATCTTCAAATCTATGCGAAGTAGAAGGCTGATTTTCGAATCCATGCGAAGCAAATGGTTTGGCTTCAAATACTTGTGATATACATGATTTAGCCCCAACTGCATGCGAAACAAACGAGTTAACTTCAAATCCATGCGAAACACATGATTTAGCTTCAAATCAATGCGAAGTGGAAGGCTTACCTTCGAATCCATGCGAAACATATGATATAGCTTCAAATACTTGTGATATACATGGTATAGCTTCAACTGCATGCGAAACAAACGAGTTAGCTTCAAATCCATGCGAAACACATGATTTAGCTTCAAATCAATGCGAAGTAGGAGGCTTATCTACGAATCCATGCGAAACAAATGGTTTATCTTCAAATACTTGTGATATACATGATTTAGCTTTATCAGCATGCGAAACAAACGAGTTATCTTCAAATCCAATCGAAACACATGATTTAGCTTCAAATGAATGCGAAGAACATGGATTATCTTCGAATCCATGCGACAAATGGTTTAGCTTCAAATACTTGTGATGTACATGATTTAGCTTCAACTGCATGCGAAAAAAACGAGTTAGCTTCAAATCCATGCGAAACACATGATTTAGCATCTAATCAATGCGAAGTAGAAGGCTGATTTTCGAATCCATGCGAAGCAAATGGTTTGGCTTCAAATACTTGTGATACACTTGATTTAGCTTCAACAGCATGCGAAACAAACGAGTTAGATACAAATCCATGCGAAACACATGATTTAGCTTCAAATCAATGCGAAGTAGATGGCTTATCTTCGAATACATGCGAAACAAATGGGTTAGCTTCAAATACTTGTGATATACATGATTTAGCTTCAACAGCATGCGAAACAAACGAGTTATCTTCAAATCCAATCGAAACACATGATTTAGCTTCAAATGAATGCGAAGAACATGGATTATCTTCGAATCCATGCGACAAATGGTTTAGCTTCAAATACTTGTGATGTACATGATTTAGCTTCAACTGCATGCGAAAAAAACGAGTTAGCTTCAAATCCATGCGAAACACATGATTTAGCATCTAATCAATGCGAAGTAGAAGGCTGATTTTCGAATCCATGCGAAGCAAATGGTTTGGCTTCAAATACTTGTGATACACTTGATTTAGCTTCAACAGCATGCGAAACAAACGAGTTAGATACAAATCCATGCGAAACACATGATTTAGCTTCAAATCAATGCGAAGTAGATGGCTTATCTTCGAATACATGCGAAACAAATGGGTTAGCTTCAAATACTTGTGATATACATGATTTAGCTTCAACAGCATGCGAAACAAACGAGTTATCTTCAAATCCAAGCGAAACACATGATTTAGCTTCAAATTAATGCGAAGTAGATGGATTATCTTCGAATGCATGCGACAAATGGTTTAGCTTCAAATACTTGTGATGTACATGATTTAGCTTCAACTGCATGCGAAAAAAACGAGTTAACTTCAAATCCATGCGAAAGACATGATTTAGCTTCAAATCAATGTGAAGTGGAAGGCTTACCTTCGAATCCACGCGAAACGAATAGTTTAGCTTCAAATACTAGTGATATACATGGTTCAGCTTCAACTGCATGCGAAACAAACGAGTTAGCTCCAAATCCATGCGAAACACATGATTTAGCTTCAAATCAATGCGAAGTAGATGGATTATCTTCGAATCCATGCGAAACAAATGGTTTATCTTCAAATACTTGTGATATACATGATTTAGCTTTAACAGCATGCGAAACAAACGAGTTATCTTCAAATCCAATCGAAACACATGATTTAGCTTCAAATGAATGCGAAGAACATGGATTATCTTCGAATCCATGCGAAACAAATGGTTTAGCTTCAAATACTTGTGATGTACATGATTTAGCTTCAACTGCATGCGAAAAAAACGAGTTAGCTTCAAATCCATGCGAAACACATGATTTAGCATCTAATCAATGCGAAGTAGAAGGCTGATTTTCGAATCCATGCGAAGCAAATGTTTGGCTTCAAATACTTCTGATATACATGATTTAGCTTCAACTGCATGCGAAACAAACGAGTTAACTTCAAATCCATGCGAAACACATGATTTAGCTTCAAATCAATGCGAAGTGGAAGGCTTACCTTCGAATCCATGCGAAATATATGATATAGCTTCAAATATTTGTGATATACATGGTATAGCTTCAACTGCATGCGAAACCATCGAGTTAGCTTCAAATCCATGCGAAACACATGATTTAGCTTCAAATCAATGCGAAGTAGGAGGCTTATCTTCGAATCCATGCGAAACAAATGATATAGCTTCAAATACTTGTGATATACACGATTTAGCTTCAACAGCATGCGAAACAAACGAGTTAGATTCAAATCCATGCGAAACACATGATTTAGCTTCAAATCAATGCGAAGTAGAAGGCTTATGTTCGAATCCATGCGAAACAATTGGATTAGCTTCATATACTTGCGATATACATGATTTAGCTTCAACAGCATGCGAAATAAACAAGTTAGATTCAAATACATGCGAAACACATGATTTAACTTCAAATCAATGCGAAGTAGAAGGGTTATTTTCGAATCCATACGAAACAAATGGTTTAGCTGCAAATACTTGTGATATACATGATTTAGCTTCAACTGCATGCGAAACAAACGAGTTAACTTCAAATCCATGCGAAACACATGATTTAGCTTCAAATCAATGCGAAGTAGATGGCTTATCTTCGAATACATGCGAAACAAATGGGTTAGCTTCAAATACTTGTGATATACATGATTTAGCTTCAACAGCATGCGAAACAAACGAGTTATCTTCAAATCCAAGCGAAACACATGATTTAGCTTCAAATTAATGCGAAGTAGATGGATTATCTTCGAATGCATGCGACAAATGGTTTAGCTTCAAATACTTGTGATGTACATGATTTAGCTTCAACTGCATGCGAAAAAAACGAGTTTAGCTTCAAATCCAAGCGAAACACATGATTTAGCTTCAAATCAATGCGAATTAGAAGGGTTATCTTCGAATCCATGCGAAACATATGATATAGCTTCAAATACTTGTGATATACATGATTTAGATTCAACAGCATGCGAAACAAACGAGTTAGCTTCAAATTCATGCGAAACACATGATTTAGCTTCAAAACAATGCGAAGTAGATGGATTATCTTCGAATCCATGCGAAACAAATGGTTTATCTTCAAATACTTGTGATATACATGATTTAGATTTAACAGCATGCGAAACAAACGAGTTATCTTCAAATCCAATCGAAACACATGATTTAGCTTCAAATGAATGCGAAGAACATGGATTATCTTCGAATCCATGCGAAACAAATGGTTTAGCTTCAAATACTTGTGATGTACATGATTTAGCTTCAACTGCATGCGAAAAAAACGAGTTAGCTTCAAATGAATGCGAAGAACATGGATTATCTTCGAATCCATGCGAAACAAATGGTTTAGCTTCAAATACTTGTGATGTACATGATTTAGCTTCAACTGCATGCGAAAAAAACGAGTTAGCTTCAAATCCATGCGAAACACATGATTTATCTTCAAATCTATGCGAAGTAGAAGGCTGATTTTCGAATCCATGCGAAGCAAATGGTTTGGCTTCAAATACTTGTGATATACATGATTTAGCTTCAACTGCATGCGAAACAAACGAGTTAACTTCAAATCCATGCGAAACACATGATTTAGCTTCAAATCAATGCGAAGTGGAAGGCTTACCTTCGAATCCATGCGAAACATATGATATAGCTTCAAATACTTGTGATATACATGGTATAGCTTCAACTGCATGCGAAACAAACGAGTTAGCTTCAAATCCATGCGAAACACATGATTTAGCTTCAAATCAATGCGAAGTAGGAGGCTTATCTTCGAATCCATGCGAAACAAATGGTTTATCTTCAAATACTTGTGATATACATGATTTAGCTTTATCAGCATGCGAAACAAACGAGTTATCTTCAATCCAATCGAAACACATGATTTAGCTTCAAATGAATGCGAAGAACATGGATTATCTTCGAATCCATGCGACAAATGGTTTAGCTTCAAATACTTGTGATGTACATGATTTAGCTTCAACTGCATGCGAAAAAAACGAGTTAGCTTCAAATCCATGCGAAACACATGATTTAGCATCTAATCAATGCGAAGTAGAAGGCTGATTTTCGAATCCATGCGAAGCAAATGGTTTGGCTTCAAATACTTGTGATACACTTGATTTAGCTTCAACAGCATGCGAAACAAACGAGTTAGATACAAATCCATGCGAAACACATGATTTAGCTTCAAATCAATGCGAAGTAGATGGCTTATCTTCGAATACATGCGAAACAAATGGGTTAGCTTCAAATACTTGTGATATACATGATTTAGCTTCAACAGCATGCGAAACAAACGAGTTATCTTCAAATCCAATCGAAACACATGATTTAGCTTCAAATGAATGCGAAGAACATGGATTATCTTCGAATCCATGCGACAAATGGTTTAGCTTCAAATACTTGTGATGTACATGATTTAGCTTCAACTGCATGCGAAAAAAACGAGTTAGCTTCAAATCCATGCGAAACACATGATTTAGCATCTAATCAATGCGAAGTAGAAGGCTGATTTTCGAATCCATGCGAAGCAAATGGTTTGGCTTCAAATACTTGTGATACACTTGATTTAGCTTCAACAGCATGCGAAACAAACGAGTTAGATACAAATCCATGCGAAACACATGATTTAGCTTCAAATCAATGCGAAGTAGATGGCTTATCTTCGAATACATGCGAAACAAATGGGTTAGCTTCAAATACTTGTGATATACATGATTTAGCTTCAACAGCATGCGAAACAAACGAGTTATCTTCAAATCCAAGCGAAACACATGATTTAGCTTCAAATTAATGCGAAGTAGATGGATTATCTTCGAATGCATGCGACAAATGGTTTAGCTTCAAATACTTGTGATGTACATGATTTAGCTTCAACTGCATGCGAAAAAAACGAGTTTAGCTTCAAATCCAAGCGAAACACATGATTTAGCTTCAAATCAATGCGAATTAGAAGGGTTATCTTCGAATCCATGCGAAACATATGATATAGCTTCAAATACTTGTGATATACATGATTTAGATTCAACAGCATGCGAAACAAACGAGTTAGCTTCAAATCCATGCGAAACACATGATTTAGCTTCAAAACAATGCGAAGTAGATGGATTATCTTCGAATCCATGCGAAACAAATGGTTTATCTTCAAATACTTGTGATATACATGATTTAGATTTAACAGCATGCGAAACAAACGAGTTATCTTCAAATCCAATCGAAACACATGATTTAGCTTCAAATGAATGCGAAGAACATGGATTATCTTCGAATCCATGCGAAACAAATGGTTTAGCTTCAAATACTTGTGATGTACATGATTTAGCTTCAACTGCATGCGAAAAAAACGAGTTAGCTTCAAATCCATGCGAAACACATGATTTATCTTCAAATCTATGCGAAGTAGAAGGCTGATTTTCGAATCCATGCGAAGCAAATGGTTTGGCTTCAAATACTTGTGATATACATGATTTAGCTTCAACTGCATGCGAAACAAACGAGTTAACTTCAAATCCATGCGAAACACATGATTTAGCTTCAAATCAATGCGAAGTGGAAGGCTTACCTTCGAATCCATGCGAAACATATGATATAGCTTCAAATACTTGTGATATACATGGTATAGCTTCAACTGCATGCGAAACAAACGAGTTAGCTTCAAATCCATGCGAAACACATGATTTAGCTTCAAATCAATGCGAAGTAGGAGGCTTATCTTCGAATCCATGCGAAACAAATGGTTTATCTTCAAATACTTGTGATATACATGATTTAGCTTTATCAGCATGCGAAACAAACGAGTTATCTTCAAATCCAATCGAAACACATGATTTAGCTTCAAATGAATGCGAAGAACATGGATTATCTTCGAATCCATGCGACAAATGGTTTAGCTTCAAATACTTGTGATGTACATGATTTAGCTTCAACTGCATGCGAAAAAAACGAGTTAGCTTCAAATCCATGCGAAACACATGATTTAGCATCTAATCAATGCGAATTAGAAGGGTTATCTTCGAATCCATGCGAAACATATGATATAGCTTCAAATACTTGTGATATACATGATTTAGATTCAACAGCATGCGAAACAAACGAGTTAGCTTCAAATTCATGCGAAACACATGATTTAGCTTCAAAACAATGCGAAGTAGATGGATTATCTTCGAATCCATGCGAAACAAATGGTTTATCTTCAAATACTTGTGATATACATGATTTAGATTTAACAGCATGCGAAACAAACGAGTTATCTTCAAATCCAATCGAAACACATGATTTAGCTTCAAATGAATGCGAAGAACATGGATTATCTTCGAATCCATGCGAAACAAATGGTTTAGCTTCAAATACTTGTGATGTACATGATTTAGCTTCAACTGCATGCGAAAAAAACGAGTTAGCTTCAAATCCATGCGAAACACATGATTTATCTTCAAATCTATGCGAAGTAGAAGGCTGATTTTCGAATCCATGCGAAGCAAATGGTTTGGCTTCAAATACTTGTGATATACATGATTCAGCTTCAACTGCATGCGAAACAAACGAGTTAACTTCAAATCCATGCGAAACACATGATTTAGCTTCAAATCAATGCGAAGTGGAAGGCTTACCTTCGAATCCATGCGAAACATATGATATAGCTTCAAATACTTGTGAAATACATGGTTCAGCTTCAACTGCATGCGAAACAAACGAGTTAGCTTCAAATCCATGCGAAACACATGATTTAACTTCAAATCAATGCGAAGTAGGAGGCTTATCTTCGAATCCATGCGAAACATATGATATAGCTTCAAATACTTGTGATATACACGATTTAGCTTCAACAGCATGCGAAACAAACGAGTTAGATTCAAATCCATGCGAAACACATGATTTAGCTTCAAATCAATGCGAAGTTGAAGGCTTATGTTCGAATCCATGCGAAACAATTGGATAAGCTTCATATACTTGCGATATACATGATTTAGCTTCAACAGCATGCGAAATAAACGAGTTAGATTCAAATCCATGCGAAACACATGATTTAACTTCAAATCAATGGGAAGTAGAAGGGTTATCTTCGAATCCATGCGAAACAAATGGTTTAGCTTCAAATACTTGTGATGTACATGATTTAGCTTCAACTGCATGCGAAAAAAACGAGTTAGCTTCAAATCCATGCGAAACACATGATTTAGCTTCAAATCAATGTGAAGTGGAAGGCTTACCTTCGAATCCATGCGAAACGAATAGTTTAGCTTCAAATACTTGTGATATACATGGTTCAGCTTCAACTGCATGCGAAACAAACGAGTTAGCTTCATATCCATGCGAAACACATGATTTAGCTTCAAAACAATGCGAAGTAGGGTGCTTATCTTCGAATCCATGCGAAACAAATGGTTTAGCTTCAAATACTTGTGATGTACATGATTTAGCTTCAACTGCATGCGAAAAAAACGAGTTTAGCTTCAAATCCATGCGAAACACATGATTTAGCTCCAAATCAATTCGAATTAGCAGGGTTATCTTCGAATCCATGCGAAACATATGATATAGATTCATATACTTGTGATACACATGATTTAGCTTCAACAGCATACGAAATAAAGGAGTTAGATCCAAATCCATGCGAAACACATGATTTAGCTTCAAATCAATGCGAAGTAGAAGGGTTATCTTCGAATAAATGCGAAACAAGTGGTTTATCTTCAAATACTTGTGATATACATGATTTAGTTCCAACAGTATGCGAAACAAACGAGTTAGATTCAAATCCATGCGAAACATATGATTTAGCTTCAAATCAATGCGAATTAGAAGGGTTATCTACGAATCCATGCGAAACATATGATATAGCTTCAAATACTTGTGATATACATGATTTAGATTCAACAGCATGCGAAACAAACGAGTTAGCTTCAAATCCATGCGAAACACATGATTTAGCTTCAAAACAATGCGAAGTAGATGGATTATCTTCGAATCCATGCGAAACAAATGGTTTATCTTCAAATACTTGTGATATACATGATTTAGATTTAACAGCATGCGAAACAAACGAGTTATCTTCAAATCCAATCGAAACACATGATTTAGCTTCAAATGAATGCGAAGAACATGGATTATCTTCGAATCCATGCGAAACAAATGGTTTAGCTTCAAATACTTGTGATGTACATGATTTAGCTTCAACTGCATGCGAAAAAAATGAGTTAGCTTCAAATCCATGCGAAACACATGATTTATCTTCAAATCTATGCGAAGTAGAAGGCTGATTTTCGAATCCATGCGAAGCAAATGGTTTGGCTTCAAATACTTGTGATATACATGATTTAGCTTCAACTGCATGCGAAACAAACGAGTTAACTTCAAATCCATGCGAAACACATGATTTAGCTTCAAATCAATGCGAAGTGGAAGGCTTACCTTCGAATCCATGCGAAACATATGATATAGCTTCAAATCAATGCGAAGTAGGAGCCTTATCTGCGAATCCATGCGAAACATATGATATAGCTTCAAATACTTGTGATATACACGATTTAGCTTCAACAGCATGCGAAACAAACGAGTTAGATTCAAATCCATGCGAAACACATGATTTAGCTTCAAATCAATGCGAAGTTGAAGGCTTATGTTCGAATCCATGCGAAACAATTGGATAAGCTTCATATACTTGCGATATACATGATTTAGCTTCAACAGCATGCGAAATAAACGAGTTAGATTCAAATCCATGCGAAACACATGATTTAACTTCAAATCAATGGGAAGTAGAAGGGTTATCTTCGAATCCATGCGAAACAAATGGTTTAGCTGCAAATACTTGTGATATACATGATTTAGTTTCAACTGCATGCGAAACAAACGAGTTAACTTCAAATCCATGCGAAACACATGATTTAGCTTCAAATCAATGTGAAGTGGAAGGCTTACCTTCGAATCCATGCGAAACGAATAGTTTAGCTTCAAATACTTGTGATATACATGGTTCAGCTTCAACTGCATGCGAAACAAACGAGTTAGCTTCATATCCATGCGAAACACATGATTTAGCTTCAAAACAATGCGAAGTAGGGGGCGTATCTTCGAATCCATGCGAAACAAATGGTTTAGCTTCAAATACTTGTGATATACATGATTTAGCTTCAACAGCATGCGAAACAAACGAGGTTATCTTCAAATCCAAGCGAAACACATGATTTAGCTTCAAATTAATGCGAAGTAGATGGATTATCTTCGAATGCATGCGACAAATGGTTTAGCTTCAAATACTTGTGATGTACATGATTTAGCTTCAACTGCATGCGAAAAAAACGTGTTTAGCTTCAAATCCATGCGAAACACATGATTTAGCTCCAAATCAATTCGAATTAGCAGGGTTATCTTCGAATCCATGCGAAACATATGATATAGATTCATATACTTGTGATACACATGATTTAGCTTCAACAGCATGCGAAATAAAGGAGTTAGATCCAAATCCATGCGAAACACATGATTTAGCTTCAAATCAATGCGAAGTAGAAGGGTTATCTTCGAATAAATGCGAAACAAGTGGTTTATCTTCAAATACTTGTGATATACATGATTTAGTTCCAACAGTATGCGAAACAAACGAGTTAGATTCAAATCCATGCGAAACACATGATTTAGCTTCAAATCAATGCGAAGTAAATGGATTATCTTCGAATCCATGCGAAACAAATGGTTTATCTTCAAATACTTCTGATATACATGATTTAGCTTTAACAGCATGCGAAACAAACGAGTTAGATTCAAATGCATGCGAAACACATGATTTAACTTGAAATCAATGCGAACTAGAAGGGCTATCTTCGAATCCTTGCGAAACAAATGGTTTAGCTGCAAATACTTGTGATATACATGATTTAGCTTTAACAGCATGCGAAACAAACGAGTTATCTTCAAATCCAATCGAAACACATGATTTAGCTTCAAATGAATGCGAAGAACATGGATTCTCTTCGAATCCATGCGAAACAAATGGTTTAGCTTCAAATACTTGTGATGTACATGATTTAGCTTCAACTGCATGCGAAAAAAACGAGTTAGCTTCAAATCCATGCGAAACACATGATTTATCTTCAAATCTATGCGAAGTAGAAGGCTGATTTTCGAATCCATGCGAAGCAAATGGTTTGGCTTCAAATACTTGTGATATACATGATTTAGCTTCAACTGCATGCGAAACAAACGAGTTAACTTCAAATCCATGCGAAACACATGATTTAGCTTCAAATTAATGCGAAGTGGAAGGCTTACCTTCGAATCCATGCGAAACATATGATATAGCTTCATATACTTGTAAAATACATGGTTCAGCTTCAACTGCATGCGAAACAAACGAGTTAGCTTCAAATCCATGCGAAACACATGATTTAACTTCAAATCAATGCGAAGTAGGAGGCTTATCTTCGAATCCATTCGAAACATATGATATAGCTTCAAATACTTGTGATATACACGATTTAGCTTCAACAGCATGCGAAACAAACGAGTTAGATTCAAATCCATGCGAAACACATGATTTAGCTTCAAATCAATGCGAAGTAGAAGGCTTATGTTCGAATCCATGCGAAACAATTGGATTAGATTCATATACTTGCGATATACATGATTTAGCTTCAACAGCATGCGAAACAAACGAGTTATCTTCAAATCCAAGCGAAACACATGATTTAGCTTCAAATTAATGCGAAGTAGATGGATTAACTTCGAATGCATGCGACAAATGGTTTAGCTTCAAATACTTGTGATGTACATGATTTAGCTTCAACAGCATGCGAAACAAACGAGTTAGATTCAAATCCATGCGAAACACATGATTTAGCTTCAAATCAATGCGAACTAGATGGCTTATCTTCGAATACATGCGAAACAAATGGATTAGCTTCATATACTTGTGATATACATGATTTGGCTTCAACAGCATACGAAATAAACGAGTTAGATTCAAATGCATGCGAAACACATGATTTAACTTGAAATCAATGCGAAGTAGAAGGGCTATCTTCGAATCCATGCGAAACAAATGGTTTAGCTGCAAATACTTGTGATATACATGATTTAGCTTCAACTGCATGCGAAACAAACGAGTTAACTTCAAATCCATGCGAAACACATGATTTAGCTTCAAATCAATGCGAAGTGGAAGGCTTATCTTCGAATCCATGCGAAACAAATGGATTAGTTTCATATACTTGTGATACACATGATTTAGCTTCAACAGCATGCGAAATAAACGAGTTAGATCCAAATCCATGCGAAACACATGATTTAGCTTCAAATCAATGCGAAGTAGAAGGGTTATCTTCGAATCCATGCGAAACAAATCGTTTAGCTGCAAATACTTGTGATATACATGATTTAGCTTCAACTGCATGCGAAACAAACGAGTTAGCTTCAAATCCATGCGAAACACATGATTTAGCTTCAAATCAATGCGAAGTAGATGGATTATCTTCGAATCCATGCGAAACAAATGGTTTATCTTCAAATACTTGTGATATACATGATTTAGCTTTAACAGCATGCGAAACAAACGAGTTATCTTCAAATCCAATCGACACACATGATTTAGCTTCAAATGAAAGCGAAGAACATGGATTATCTTCGAATCCATGCGAAACAAGTGGTTTAGCTGCAAATACTTGTGATATACATGATTTAGCTTCAACTGCATGCGAAACAAACGAGTTAACTTCAAATCCAATCGAAACACATGATTTAGCTTCAAATGAATGCGAAGAACATGGATTCTCTTCGAATCCATGCGAAACAAATGGTTTAGCTTCAAATACTTGTGATGTACATGATTTAGCTTCAACTGCATGCGGAAAAAACGAGTTAGCTTCAAATCCATGCGAAACACATGATTTATCTTCAAATCTATGCGAAGTAGAAGGCTGATTTTCGAATCCATGCGAAGCAAATGGTTTGGCTTCAAATACTTGTGATATACATGATTTAGCTTCAACTGCATGCGAAACAAACGAGTTAACTTCAAATCCATGCGAAACACATGATTTAGCTTCAAATTAATGCGAAGTGGAAGGCTTACCTTCGAATCCATGCGAAACATATGATATAGCTTCATATACTTGTAAAATACATGGTTCAGCTTCAACTGCATGCGAAACAAACGAGTTAACTTCAAATCCAAGCGAAACACATGATTTAGCTTCAAATTAATGCGAAGTAGATGGATTATCTTCGAATGCATGCGACAAATGGTTTAGCTTCAAATACTTGTGATGTACATGATTTAGCTTCAACTGCATGCGAAACAAACAAGTTAGCTTCAAATCCATGCGTAACACATGATTTAGCATCTAATCAATGCGAAGTAGAAGGCTGATTTTCGAATCCATGCGAAGCAAATGATTTGGCTTCAAATACTTGTGATACACTTGATTTAGCTTCAACAGCATGCGAAACAAACGAGTTAGACTCAAATCCATGCGAAACACATGATTTAGCTTCAAATCAATGCGAAGTAGAAGGGTTATCTTCGAATCCATGCGAAACAAATGGTTTAGCTGCAAATACTTGTGATATACATGATTTAGCTTCAACTGCATGCGAAACAAACGACTTAACTTCAAACCCATGCGAAACACATGATTTAGCTTCAAATCAATGTGAAGTGGAAGGCTTACCTTCGAATCCATGCGAAACGAATAGTTTAGCTTCAAATACTTGTGATATACATGGTTCAGCTTCAACTGCATGCGAAACAAACGAGTTAGCTTCAAATCCATGCGAAACACATGATTTAGCTTCAAATCAATGCGAAGTAGGAGGCTTATCTTCGAATCCATGCGAAACAAATGGTTTAGCTTCAAATACTTGTGATATACATGATTTAGCTTCAACAGCATGCGAAACAAACGAGTTAGCTTAAAATCCATGCGGAACACATGATTTAGCTTCAAATCAATGCGAAGTAGAAGGCTTAGCTTCGAATAAATGCGAAACAAATGGTTTAGCTTCAAATACTTGTGATATATATGATTTAGCTTCAACAGCATGCGAAACAAACGAGTTAGCTTCAAATCCATGCGAAACACATGATTTAGCTTCAAATCAATGCGAAGTAGGAGGCTTATCTTCGATCCCATGCGATACAAATGGTTTAGCTTCAAATACTTGTGATATACATGATTTAGCTTCAACAGCATGCGAAACAAACGAGTTAGCTTCAGATCCATGCGAAACACATGATTTAGCATCAAATCAATGCGAAGTAGAAGGCTGATCTTCGAATCCATGCGTAACAAATGGTTTAGCTTCAAATACTTGTGATATACATGATTTAGCTTTAACAGCATGCGAAACAAACGAGTTATCTTCAAATCCAATCGAAACACATGATTTAGCTTCAAATCAATGCGAAGTAGATGGATTATCTTCGAATCCATGCGAAACAAATGGTTTAGCTTCAAATACTTGTGATATACATGATTTAGCTTCAACTGCATGCGAAAAAAGCGAGTTAGCTTCAAATCCATGCGAAACACATGATTTAGTATCTAATCAATGCGAAGTAGAAGGCTGATCTTCGAATCCATGCGAAACAAATGGTTTAACTTCAAATACTTGTGATATACATTATTTAGCTTTAACAGCATGCGAAACAAACGAGTTAGATTCAAATCCATGCGAAACACATGATTTAACTTGAAATCAATGCGAAGTAGAAGGGATATCTTCGAATCCATGCGAAACAAATGGTTTAGCTGCAAATACTTGTGATATACATGATTTAACTTCAACTGCATGGGAAACAAAGGAGTTAACTTCAAATCCATGCGAAACACATGATTTAGCATCTCATCAATGCGAAGTAGAAGGCTGATCTTCGAATCCATGCGAAGCAAATGGTTTGGCTTCAAATACTTGTGATATACATGATTTAGCTTCAACAGCATGCGAGACAAACGAGTTAGCTTCAAATCCATGCGAACACATGATTTAGCTTCAAATCAATGCGAAGTGGAAGGCTTGTCATCGAATCCATGCGAAGCAAATGGTTTATCTTCAAATACTTGTGATACACTTGATTTAGCTTCAACTGCATGCGAAACAAACGAGTTAGCATCAAATCCATGCGATAAACATGATTTAGATTAAAGTCAATGCGAAGTAGAAGGCTTATCTTCGAATCCATGCGAAACAAATAGTTTAGCTTCAAATACTTGTGATATACATGATTCAGCTTCAACTGCATGCGAAACAAACGAGTTAGCATCAAATCCATGCGATAAACATGATTTAGATTAAAGTCAATGCGAAGTAGAAGGTTTATCTTCGAATCCATGCGAAACAAATGGTTTTGCTTCAAATACTTGTGATATACATGATTTAGCTTCAACAGCATGCGAAACAAACGAGTTAGCTTCAAATCCATGCGAACACATGATTTAGCTTCAAATCCATGCGAAACACATGATTTAGCATCTAATCAATGCGAAGTAGAAGGCTGATTTTCGAATCCATGCGAAGCAAGTGGTTTGGCTTCAAATACTTGTGATACACTTGATTTAGCTTCAACAGCATGCGAAACAAACGAGTTAGATTCAAATCCATGCGAAACACATGATTTAGCTTCAAATCAATGCGAAGTTGATGGCTTATCTTCGAATACATGCGGAACAAGTGGATTAGCTTCATATACTTGTGATATACATGATTTAGTTTCAACAGCATACGAAATAAACGAGTTAGATTCAAATGCATGCGAAACACATGATTTAACTTGAAATCAATGCGAAGTAGAAGGGTTATCTTCGAATCCATGCGAAACAAGTGGTTTAGCTGCAAATACTTGTGATATACATGATTTAGCTTCAACTGCATGCGAAACAAACGAGTTAACTTCAAATCCATGCGAAACACATGATTTAGCTTCAAATCAATGAGAAGTGGAAGGCTTATCTTCGAATCCATGCGAAACAAATCGATTAGATTCATATACTTGTGATACACATGATTTAGCTTCAACAGCATGCGAAATAAACGAGTTAGATCCAAATCCATGCGAAACACATGATTTAGCTTCAAATCAATGCGAAGTAGAAGGGTTATCTTCGAATCCATGCGAAACAAATGGTTTAGCTGCAAATACTTGTGATATACATGATTTAGCTTCAACTGCATGCGAAACAAACGAGTTAACTTCAAATCCATGCGAAACACATGAATTAGCTTCAAATCAATGCGAAGTGGATGGCTTATCTTCGAATCCATGCGAAACATATGATATAGCTTCAAATACATGTGATATACATGATTTAGCTTCAACAGCATGCGAAACAAACGAGTTAGCTTCAAATCCATGCGAAACACCTGATTTAGCTTCAAATCAATGCGAATTAGAAGGGTTATCTTGGAATCCATACGAAACGTATGATATAGCTTCAAATACTTGTGATATACGTGATTTAGCTTCAACTGCATGCGAAAAAAGCGAGTTAGCTTCAAATCCATGCGAAACACATGATTTAGCATCTAATCAATGCGAAGTAGAAGGCTGATCTTCGAATCCATGCGAAGCAAATGGTTTGGCTTCAAATACTTGTGATACACTTGATTTAGCTTCAACAGCATGCGAAACAAACGAGTTAGCTTCAAATCCATGCGAAACACATGATTTAGTTTCAAACCAATGCGAATTAGAAGGGTTATCTTGGAATCCATGCGAAACATATGATATAGCTTCAAATACTTGTGACATACATGATTTAGCTTCAACTGCATGCGAAAAAAACGAGTTAGCTTAAAATCCAGCGGAACACATGATTTAGCCTTAAATCAATGCGAAGTAGAAGGCTGATCTTCGAATCCATGCGTAACAAATGGTTTAGCTTCAAATACTTGTGATATACATGATTTAGCTTAAACAGCATGCGAAACAAACGAGTTAACTTCAAATCCATGCGAAACACATGATTTAGCTTCAAATCAATGCGAAGTGGAAGGCTTATCTTCGAATCCATGCGAAACAAATGGATTAGATTCATATACTTGTGATACCCATAATTTAGCTTCAACAGCATGCGAAATAAACGAGTTAGATCCAAATCCATGCGAAACACATGATTTAGCATCTGATAAATGCGAAGTAGAAGGCTTATCTTCGAATCCACGCGAAGCAAATGGTTTAGCTTCAAATACTTGTGATACACTTGATTTAGCTTCAACAGCGTGCGAAACAAACGAGTTAGCTTCAAATCCATGCGAAACACATGATTTAGCTCCAAATCAATGCGAATTAGAAGGGTTATCTTCGAATCCATGCGAAACAAATGGATTAGCTTCATATACTTGTGATATACATGATTTAGCTTCAACAGCATACGAAAGAAACGAGTTAGATTCAAATCCATGCGAAACACATGATTTAACTTGAAATCAATGCGAAGTAGAAGGGTTATCTTCGAATCCATGCGAAACAAATGGTTTAGCTGCAAATACTTATGATATACATGATTTAACTTCAACTGCATGCGAAACAAAGGAGTTAACTTCAAATCCATGCGAAACACATGATTTAGCATCTAATCAATGCGAAGTAGAAGGCTGATCTTCGAATCCATGCGAAGCAAATGGTTTGGCTTCAAATACTTGTGATACACTTGATTTATCGTCAACAGCATGCGAAACAAACGAGTTAGCTTCAAATCCATGCGAAACACATGATTTAGCTTCAAACCAATGCGAATTAGACGGGTTATATTGGAATCCATGCGAAACATATGATATAGCTTCAAATACTTGTGACATACATGATTTAGCTTCAACTGCATGCGAAAAAAACGAGTTAGCTTAAAATCCAGCGGAACACATGATTTAGCCTTAAATCAATGCGAAGTAGAAGGCTGATCTTCGAATCCATGCGTAACAAATGGTTTAGCTTCAAATACTTGTGATATACATGATTTAGCTTAAACAGCATGCGAAACAAACGAGTTAACTTCAAATCCATGCGAAACACATGATTTAGCTTCAAATCAATGCGAAGTGGAAGGCTTATCTTCGAATCCATGCGAAACAAATGGATTAGATTCATATACTTGTGATACACATAATTTAGCTTCAACAGCATGCGAAATAAACGAGTTAGATCCAAATCCATGCGAAACACATGATTTAGCATCTAATAAATGCGAAGCAGAAGGCTTATCTTCGAATCCATGCGAAGCAAATGGTTTATCTTCAAATACTTGTGATACACTTGATTTAGCTTCAACAGCGTGCGAAACAAACGAGTTAGCTTCAAATCCATGCGAAACACATGATTTAGCTCCAAATCAATGCGAATTAGAAGGGTTATCTTCGAATCCATTCGAAACAAATGATATAGTTTCAAATACTTGTGATATACATGATTTAGTTTCAACAGCATGCGAAACAAACGAGTTAGTTTCAAATCCATGCGAAACACATGATTTAGCTCCAAATCAATGCGAATTGGAAGGGTTATCTTCGAATCCAGGCGAAACAAATGATATAGCTTCAAATACTTGTGATATACACGATGTAGCTTCAACAGCATGCGAAACAAACGAGTTAGATTCAAATCCATGCGAAACACATGATTTAGCTTCAAATCAATGCGAAGTATATGGATTATCTTCGAATCCATGCGAAACAAATTGTTTAACTTCAAATACTTGTGATATACATGATTTAGCTTCAACAGCATGCGAAACAAACGAGTTAGTTTCAAGTCCATGCGAAACACATGATTTAGCTTCAAATCAATGCGAAGTGGAAGGCTTATCTTCGAATCCATGCGAAACAAATGGATTAGATTCATATACTTGTGATACACATGATTTAGCTTCAACAGCATGCGAAACAAACGAGTTAGCTTCAAATCCATGCGAAACACCTGATTTAGCTTCAAATCAATGCGAAGTGGAAGGCTTATCTTCGAATCCATGCGAAACAAATGGATTAGATTCATATACTTGTGATACACATGATTTAGCTTCAACAGCATGCGAAATAAACGAGTTAGATCCAAATCCATGCGAAACACATGATTTAGCTTCAAATCAATGCGAAGTAGAAGGGTTATCTTGGAATCCATGCGAAACAAATGGTTTAGCTGCAAATACTTGTGATACACATGATTTAGCTTCAACTGCATGCGAAACAAACGAGTTAACTTCAAATCCATGCGAAACACATGATTTAGCTTCAAATCAATGCGAAGTGGAAGGCTTATCTTCGAATCCATGCGAAACAAATGATACAGCTTGAAATACTTGTGATATACATGATTTAGATTCGACACCATGCGAAACAAACGAGTTAGTTTCAAATCCATGCGAAACACATGATTTAGCTTCAAATCAATGCGAAGTATATGGATTATCTTCGAATCCATGCGAAACAAATTGTTTAACTTCAAATACTTGTGATATACATGATTTAGCTTCAACAGCATGCGAAACAAACGAGTTAGTTTCAAGTCCATGCGAAACACATGATTTAGCTTCAAATCAATGCGAAGTGGAAGGCTTATCTTCGAACCCATGCGAAACGAATAGTTTAGCTTCAAATACTTGTGATATACTTGATTTAGCTTCAACAGCATGCGAAAAAAACGAGTTAGCTTCAAATCCATGCGATACACATGATTTAGATTAAAATCAATGCGAAGTAGAAGGCTTATCTTCGAATTCATGCGAAACAAATGGTTTAACTTCAAATACTTGTGATATACTTGATTTAGCTTCAACTGCATGCAAAAAAAACGAGTTGGCTTCAAATCCATGCGAAACACAAGATTTAGCTTCAAATCAATGCGAATTAGAAGGGTTATCTTCGAATCCATGCGAAACATATGATATAGCTTCAAATACTTGTGATATACATGATTCAGCTTCAACAGCATACGAAAGAAACGAGTTAGATTCAAATCCATGCGAAACACATGATTTAACTTGAAATCAATGCGAAGTAGAAGGGTTATCTTCGAATCCATGCGAAACAAATGGTTTAGCTGCAAATGCTTGTGATATACATGATTTAACTTCAACTGCATGCGAAACAAACGAGTTAACTTCAAATCCATGCGAAACACATGATCTAGCATCTAATCAATGCGAAGTAGAAGGCTGATCTTCGAATCCATGCGAAGCAAATGGTTTGGCTTCAAATACTTGTGATACACTTCATTTAGCTTCAACAGCGTGCGAAACAAACGAGTTAGCTTCAAATCCATGCGAAACACATGATTTAGCTCCAAATCAATGCGAATTAGAAGGGTTATCTTCGAATCCATGCGAAACAAATGGATTAGCTTCATATACTTGTGATATACATGATTTAGCTTCAACAGCATACGAAAGAAACGAGTTAGATTCAAATCCATGCGAAACACATGATTTAACTTGAAATCAATGCGAAGTAGAAGGGTTATCTTCGAATCCATGCGAAACAAATGGTTTAGCTGCAAATACTTGTGATATACATGATTTAGTTTCAACACCATGCGAAACAAACGAGTTAGTTTCAAATCCATGCGAAACACATGATTTAGCTCCAAATCAATGCGAAGTGGAAGGCTTATCTTCGAATCCATGCGAAACAAATGGATTAGATTCATATACTTGTGATACACATGATTTAGCTTCAACAGCATGTGAAATAAACGAGTTAGATCCAAATCCATGCGAAACACATGATTTAGCTTCAAATCAATGCGAAGTGGAAGGCTTATCTTCGAATCCATGCGAAACAAATGGATTAGATTCATATACTTGTGATACACATGATTTAGCTTCAACTGCATGCGAAACAAACGACTTAACTTCAAACCCATGCGAAACACATGATTTAGCTTCAAATCAATGCGAAGTGGGAGGCTTATCTTCGAATCCATGCGAAACAAATGGATTATATTCATATACTTGTGATACACATGATTTAGCTTCAACAGCATGCGAAATAAACGAGTTAGATCCAAATCCATGCGAAAGACATGATTTAGCTTCAAATCAATGCGAAGTAGAAGGGTTATCTTCGAATCCATGCGAAACAAATGGTTTAGCTTCAAATACTTGTGATGTACATGATTTAGCTTCAACTGCATGCGAAAAAAACGAGTTAGCTTCAAATCCATGCGAAACACATGATTTAGCATCTAATCAATGCGAAGTAGAAGGCTGATTTTCGAATCCATGCGAAGCAAATGATTTGGCTTCAAATACTTGCGATACACTTGATTTAGCTTCAACAGCATGCGAAACAAACGAGTTAGACTCAAATCCATGCGAAACACATGATTTAGCTTCAAATCAATGCGAAGTAGAAGGGTTATCTTCGAATCCATGCGAAACATATGATATAGCTTCAAATACTTGTGATATACATGATTCAGCTTCAACAGCATACGAAACAAACGAGTTAGTTTCAAGTCCATGCGAAACACATGATTTAGCTTCAAATCAATGCGAAGTGGAAGGCTTATCTTCGAACCCATGCGAAACGAATAGTTTAGCTTCAAATACTTGTGATATACTTGATTTAGCTTCAACAGCATGCGAAAAAAACGAGTTAGCTTCAAATCCATGCGATACA